>NW_024882663.1:0-125000 GCF_019059575.1 Amphibalanus amphitrite | reverse complement strand
CTCATCCACCTCTTCAACGCTGACCAGGTTAGATACAAATTAGATACTTCCTCATCCACATGGCTGCTCAAACAATTGCAATAATTAGATGGAGAAAGGCCTACAAGGCCTGCAGATCGAATGGCGCGCTCGTATCTCCAGCCCTCCCCGAACTGTCTGACCACGCAGCTGTTTAGTCTTGCATGTATACCCTGCCCTCTTTGTCGTGTGCCATAGGGTCTGGCTGACCCTGTGTTGACTTGCAACTGTATACCAGTCCGTACCAGTCCGTATTTGTATTGCATGCCCATCCATTTCGCCGTGCGCCCCGGTGCCTGACCGCCCCTCCTTGTCGCTGCCGCAGGACTACCAGTTCCTGCAGACGCTGGACGACCACAGCTCCTCCATCACGGCGGTGCGCTTCTTCCAGCACCAGGAGCGGCTGTTTATGGTCAGCTGCGGCGCCGACAAGTCGGTCATCTTCAGACAGGCGGCACTGGTCAGTGACTGTGTGGCGCATGAGGCGTTGGGGGTTGTTTTGGCAGGAATTGGGTGAATGTGGGCTGGTACGGACCTTAATGGGTTCATTTGAACAGGTTCTCTGCTAATCTGTGCTCCTAAACACTGTTAGGACAACGTCTCTGTGTGTGATTTCTAAGCCTGTCTTCATTCGCCTGTTCTTGTTTTCCAAAACAGAATTAGCGTTCATTCGTATTGGGCTTGCATAGATAAACTGCAATGATTTGCACCAAATAGAACATCTACATATGACGTTACATTGAAGGCGATTCAAAATAGTTTTTGTCAAATCTATCCAAATGACTGTGCTGTGCTTACCTTTAGAGAGCGATCGCCGGTTTCCTTCCCCGCTATGATTGCTACAAAGGGCAGCTGATGATTATATTGTGACTCCCACTGTACACTCCTCTCCTCCCCTGTCGGCTGTCAGCTGATGTAACTCCCACTGACACTCCTCTCCTGCCCTCAGAACGCGGAGCGTCAGCTGCAGTTCGCTCTCAGCCATAACGTGGTCGGCAAGACGACCCTGTACGATATGGAGGTGGACCACAGTCAGAGGCACATCCTCACCGCCTGCCAGGACCGCAACATCCGCGTCTACAACGTCTCCAACGGCAAGCACAGCAAGACGTTCAAGGGCAGCATCGCAGACGACGGCACCCTCATCAAGGTGAGCACGGGATGGTGCTTATTGCTGTAGCGTTTATGAAACTAGCATACGCCTGCACAGTTCTATGACATCAAGCTTTCATATCACCTGTTTTATCCCCTACCCAATATGGTCCTCTCCTATCTTTTGACTGTGTCCTCCCGTCAAGTGGCCTACTTCCTGCCTGTGTCACAAGTTTGTCTGACTTATGCTGACGTCTGCCCTATGTGTGATCCTGACTGGCCCGCTCTTTTATCGTCAGCTCTCGATGGACCAGTCTGGCATCTACGTGGCCACGTCATGCACGGACAAGACGCTGTACGTGTACGACTACCACTCGGGTGACTGCATGGCCTCCATGTTCGGACACAGCGAACTCGTCACCGGACTCAGGTTAGTGTGTTAACGGCCAACGCGCATGTAAATGCCAATTAGAAAATTAAGGCTAGAAATCACAGGTAAAACTAAGTTGTTAGGCTAGGAGATTCCGGTCCCGGGTTTCATAATCGAGTCTTATTTGTGTGAGTTGCCGGTATGAAAGGATAGATGGATTATTTCCTACTATCGCTGAATGACTTCATATTTCATGTTCTCGCCTCTGCCGTCGCCCGCTCTCGCAGGTCACCCCCCACCGTTCTCAGGTTCACCAACGACTGCCGGCACCTGATCACCGTCTCCGGCGACGGCTGTGTGTTCGTGTGGCGTGTGCCGCACGACATGACGCAGACGATGCTGGCGCGGCTGCAGCAGCAGGCTCGCCGCAGCCGGCGCCGGCAGACACACTCGGCACCGCCGCCCACCGACGCGGCCGGCACCGCGCCACTGCACATGTTCGACTCGAACGCCAACGAACGGGACGGCAGTGATTATAGGTGGGTGATGGTCTATGAATGCCCATTTTATATGGGCTTGGTAGGGCCCAAATCGAGTCCTGCTAATATTTTCGGTATTTTAAAGTTACCCACGTGGCATAGCATGGCTAGAATGGCACTTGTATCAATCATTGGAGCCCTACCAATAAATCTCGGTAAAGTGTCGCCCAAGAGACGAGCGGATGCTGTGGCCGGTCATCTGTGTGTGTGGGATAGGCGTATAGAAACCCCTATCCCCTCCTTCAGATAGGTGATAAAATGGTGGCCTCTCTCTCGGCAGGTTCAGTCCGGGCGGCCTACCTCAGTGGGCTAAACGGAAGGTAACAGAGACGTCCGTGTCACCAACTAACGAGCGAACAGTCGACTTCCCCAAGGGCCGCTGGGCGCAGCGGATAGACTCGGCTGGGATGACAGTGAAGTCCATCTACGACCGGGACAGCGTCATACCGTTCCCCGGACAAGGTGAGTGTCTGGACGCCCGCATACTAGCCAGTCGACATGTGAGATGGGTGGTGGCGTCGGGCCGGTCGTGGGATGGGTTGCTGATGAATGTGGTGCTGGCCTCGGCCGCAACTGCTTGATTGTTGTACTCATGTACTGTTCTGTGACCTTAGCCTGTGATTCGGAGTTGGCAACAGCCGCCCTAGAGGTATAATTGACGTCGTATGCCATTGTCAGTTGTCAACAGTATATGACGATCATCCCGTCATGTGTCTGTCCGTATTGCTTGTGTCTCGCCTCGTGACCAATGATGAATGACTCTGTACCAATATAACCGAATAATACCATTTTGACCGTTGTCTCGTGGCGCCTCAGACCGCCGTCGTGCCGGCCAGCCGGACTCTGAGGGCTCCAAGGACAGCTCACTGGAGGACTCGACCACAGCCAGCAGCAGGGAGCAGTCATCACGGCCGGTAAGGGCGCGACACCGGCCTAGCTGTTTGTATTTGTGATACACTGAGCCACTAAGCAAACTCCGAGTCTGCTGTCTGAAAATCTTCATTCGCACCCTAGCATTACAATTGACAGGCATTGTGGCTTTAAACGCTTTGGCTGTATCCGAGCGCTGAACGTTGGTGCTGTCTTTCTCAGTTCTGTACGATGGAAGCCGCGCTTCAAATGTTACATAGTCCCTGTGGTCCGATGAAATCATTTGCATTGTGTTAAGTTTTGTTTTTATATTATTATTTACAATTTATGCTGTCGCTTAATCCGTAGTTAGTCCAGCTAATTGATGTACAGCTAAAATGCCCCTGTCGGTGTCTTGTCTGAAAGCCAGTCAGCCGCCTGACATATCTCTGTACCGCCGCTGTATGCCCTGTATGTGCGCTGCGCCCTGTCCCGTGTACTATCGTCCGTGCTGTACCGGACCTGGCTACCCTTACCACCCCGCTGTACACTGCTACACTGCTCACCGTACTGCTGTATACCGTGTCCCCGGGCTACTGAACGGTATCGCTGTCTGTACCAAACGGCCCGCCTCAGCGCCCGCCTGGCTTTCAGCCTCGCGGCCAGGGAAATGGGTTCGTGCCGAACGCCCACAGCCTGAGAGAGATCCTCGGAAACCGCACCAACCAACGGGTCAGTGCACTATGCTGTTTGGTTAATAGAGCTGCTTCTGCTGTTTTGATGCGCATGCCTTTCTTGTGAGTGTTTTTGGCCTGTTTTGGTATTTAACCATGGGCCGTTTTACCTCCTATCAGTGTTCGTCTTTTGTTGTTGTTTTTTTCACCTCATGTGGCAACCCTAGCCATTTGTTCGGGTATGAGCCATCTGAGTATCCGTCTACACTGGGCCGAATTATACCGTCCATCTCGGTTGTGTGACTGGAGATGACGGTGTAGCTGTGATGTCCGGGCGTACTTTGCGTCTGTGTGCCGTCGGGTCTATCCCCTTGTGCGCCTTTTCTATCGCTGGTTGTGTGTCGTCCAACCGAGCTAGTCATGTTTGGCTGACCAGTCCGGTCTAACGCTTCGCCCTGTGTGCGTTTTCGCTCGGTCCGGTCTGCCCTCCAGCTGTCGAGGAGCTCGCGACGCTCAGAGCTGATTGAGGCTCGGAACCGACCGCTCACCGACGACTCGTCCGACCTGGGCAGCTACCGACCCGACGTAAGTTCTCGTGCACCACCGAGGTAGCTGCAGAAACCATCGTGGCAGCTGATATTCGTGACTGAGTGCTCCGATTTTCTAGTCCGGTTTTGACCCCTCGCTTGCTCTACTGCTCTGAAGTGCATTGTTCGGCTCGGATGCTAGACAAAAAAGTTTGCCGTTTTTTTTTTGTGTGTGTGTGTGGAGAAACTGAAATCATGGTCTTGGTCTGAACTTAAATTGCATTAACCACGTTATAAAGAACCGCCTTCACTATTAGGTCCGGTCTCGCCCGGGCAGTGCGTCCGGTCGGTCATACGGGATGAGTCTGTTGTCTAACCTCGTATTCCATTCCCAGGACGGTACCACGGACCACGACGGAGACATTGACGACTACAGTGAGCCAGAGTCGACTGAGAACGAGGCGGCCGAGACGCCCATGTACTACCCGCAACCGACCGACGACGGCGCCAGGTAGACAGTCGACCGATCCGGGCCGGGGAATGGTTGGGCTAGGGAGACTAAAGGTTAGGCTTGGAGCTCATGCTGTGACGGTGACTGAGGGCCCAGCTGAGCTCGGGCTGGCGCATGGAGTAACAAGCCGATTGGGAAGCGGGTCTGACTCGTGGGGACTGAAATACGTGCATCAGCCGTTTGAAAGAGCATTATGTAGGACGCTGGTCTGTGCCTGTGGCCGAAGTCCGGCTACTGTCAGAAGTAAAAGCGTCCCGTTCCCAGCCTTAGTCTGACGTTCACGGTCGCTCCGGTATCGTCTCCGCGTTTTGTGTCTTCTCTCCCCTAACCTCCCGTCTCCTCCCTCCCGCCAGTTCACCGTTCACGGTGAACGCCATGGACCAGGAGGAGCTGCGCCGGTCGGTGCGGCGGGCGCGCCGGCCGCGGCCCGCCCACCTGACACTGGCGCCGCTGGCCGGCCTGGCTTCGGACGCCGGCACGGCCACTCAGGACGACTCCGATGACCTGGAGGAAGAAGAGGAGGTCAGCACGCCGTCGGCCGACACGGACGGACAGACCAGAGCCGGACTCCACACCTCAGCCAGGTAAGAATGTAGGGGGGACGGGAGGGGTTAGATTGGTGGGGAAGGAGAGGGACGAGTAACATACGTCAAACTAAAGACTGGTGAAAGGTCGGGCTGGTGAACGGGGGATGTTATGAGACTGATGACAGGAGATATCAGACTGATCATATGTAGAGATAAGGAGTCAGTGCTACATGAGAAAAGGAAAGAAATGCTTTCATGGTGAGTTGTAAATATGTAGTAACCCGAAAGCTTACGCTCTTCGCAATTATTAGTTGTAAATAGATCATGATTCAAGTGGATCGGGGAGCTAAGCTTCCCAGTCGTGGGCTTACCTGAATTCCTGTGATTCCAGCATGGAGAGTATAGACAAGATCGGTCAGCATGAGAAGTTCTTGGCGAAAAACTTCGAGTCGCTGGACGGGGAGGACGAGCCCGCAGAGGGAGCCGGCGAGTCGCCCAATCACAAAAACAGGTACGGAAAGAGCGACTTCTGGCTGTGATAACCAAAGGCGGACTATTTATTGAATACAGTTCGAACTCCAGTCATGAACGAGTCCTGTTGTGTTGTTCATTCTCCTCCCCATCCCCCGGACGTGTTCACTGATCTTACGCAATGTTTTGCTGTTTTTTGTCTCTATAGTATTTCCAGCAAGTTCCTGGTGGGCCGCAGCTACACGTCCACGACGGTACGCTCTCAGGAGAGCCAGCGGAAACGCGAGGAGCTCCAGCGACGGATCCAGGAGACGCGACGGAAACTGCAAGGTGTAAGTAGGCGTGGAAGTCTGCCTCCGGAACCTGGAGGAACGGTCAGAATACGTGATGCCGTGCCTAATGGCGACAAAGAGGCACCTTTGTTTGAAAAGTTACCATCCAAAATACTAGCACATACTCGGTGTCCTATATGCTGATAGCAGTGCATAGCTGCTGATTTAGATGTAATCCTTGCATCGTTTTCCCGACTGGCCATCGGTGTCAGGGCATCACTGACCCTTTGCCTCCTCCCCTCCCCTGTCCACAGATCGGGTACAGGTCGGGCAACCTGAAGGCTAGCCAGAGCTACGCGGACCTGAGCTACGGCGGTTCGCCGGGCCGCGCCGGCGGCCGGCCGCCCTATAACTCCGCCTCCGCCGCCGCCGCCGCTGCTAACTCCGCTAACCGGCTGCATGGGGCAGGTACGCTGGGCGGCGATGTAGAGCGCGACTTGGAGTTCGTGTTCGCCGGCCTGGCGTGCGGTGGTGAGCGGGTCTACCCGGCCGCCTACCCAGTGTCCGTGGTGTACCCGCCGCTGTACGAAGGCGCGCACAGCGATACGGACGGCGGACGCTCGCCGGATGCTGCGGGCGCGGCCGCTGCTGGTGCTGTTGGTGGTGGTGGTTGTATAACTGGTGATGGTGGAGGTGGTGACGGTGGGGGCTCGGGGGAGGAGGAGGACGGGTCTGGGGGGAGGTGTGGGTCACCACAGGGTGCATTTAGCGATGACAGTTTAGACTCTGAGGAGGAGGCTGCAGCGGCCGCCCGGCTGGTGGCTGTACCCCCTGAGGAGGCGCTCCGCCACGCCGCCGCGCCCATGGAGGACAGTCTGGACAGTGACCAGCTGCGCCAGCTGTGCGGCGGCCTTACCGAGCAGCTGCGCCGCTTCGACCAGCAGCTGCGGCAGCTGGAGCTGCAGCAGCGTCAGGAGGAGGAGCAGGAGCGGGGCCGATGGCCGGACAGCGGCGGGCCATGGTTCGGCGAGCCGCTGCGCCGCTCTATGAGTCTCCGAAACCGGGGGACTCCGGACGAGGCGGCGGACTCGGCCGGGTACCTCAGTGACAGCTCGCCGGGTCTCCGGCAGCGACTGGGGCTGGCGCCGCCGGCGGCCGGCCGGCAGCGCCGCCTCCGCTGGCGGCAGACCGTCGGACCCACACTCCTACCGGCCTTCGCCGAAACTCCGGCGGCGGCCGCCGCGCCGCGCTGTGCCACCTACCGGCGAGAGTTCCCGGCGCCCGACTACAGCCACGTACCGAACCTGATCGCTCGCCAGGCACGGCTGCCGCGCCAGCCGGCCGGCGTCAGCCGCCAGGAGCGCCGGTTTCGGCAGCGGTGTGTGTCCGATCCGCGGCCGGAGCTGGTGGCCGCGGCGCTCCGACGGCGTGCCGAGCTTCTGCAGACTGAGCCGGGTGGGGAGGACTGGGACCAACGGCAGGAGACGGAGGGCTGGAGCCAACGGCGCGGGAGGGGCGACTGGGAGCATGGAGGGGAGGCCGGGCCGGGACGGGATAGGAGGGACCAACAGCACAGGAGGCAACAGAGCTTCGAGAGCTGCTACCATCGAAAGGAGCGGGCACCGAGACAAGAGGGAGAGCTGGTCCGTCGCAGAGGTCAGGAGCTGGATGTCGGCAGTCAACAGGAGCTGGAGATCGGCCGGGAGGAGCCGGAGCCGGGTGTTGAACTACATCCGGGACCGGGCCCGGAGAGGACCAGCCGTAATCAGGAGCCGGAGCCGCAGCCGGAGCAGTCACCGCGGAGCCCGGAGAAGTCGCCGGCCGGCCACCGACCGGGTAACTACAGCCCGCTGAGCAGCCAGCGTGTTCTGCGTGTGAGCGCCGGCCGCCGCCGCCCGCAGCATGTCGGCGCGGCGGGTGGCGCCTCGCCGCTCGCCAGCTGCCCCGTCGTTTTCAGGTCTGCATGGCATGGCATGGCCACGCAACGGCGCGTCGTCGGCCGCGCCCCCGCTGTCGTTCGTCGTAGTCAGCTGTGAATGGGCCGCGTTAGATGTGCTCTCATCTCTGCCCCGTTTTTTGTTTTGTTTGTTATGCTGTGTCATTTTGGTCACCGGCCGCCCCCTCCCCCACCCGGCTGTATGCTGGCGTTCAGTCCTCTCTGGTCTCTGGGCCGCCTCTCGGCCGGAGCAGCGCGGTCGCCGGGCGGGGGCGGGGACGGCCGTTTGTCTGTCTGTCTGTGTGGCTAGCGCCGCTCGGCTGTGCAATGCCTGGCTGTCACCGCTCCCTGTGTGTGTGTGCGTGTTTGGCGTGACGCAGTGCGCACCAGCGCGGCGGGCGCCGTGGACCCGGAGCCGGCTGGCGGACTGCGGCGCGCCGTCTCCCTGAGCGACCTCACCGACGCCAGCACGCCGCGCCGCCTGCTGCCATCCACCCCGGCCGGTAGGTGGCGTCTGGGGGACCAGAGAGACCGGCAAGCGCGCCCGGCGGTCACCGCACACGTATACAATGTATACTGACATCCTGATCCAACCGATATCCAGCAATGGTATACGTACACAAACAAAGATACACAGACGTTCAGCTCTGACTCCTATTCCTGACAGGTTTTAGAGAAAATGGTATGGAGGAACTATTATTACACTTCTGTTTTGTATTATTTTGTTGTATTATACGAGTGTACAATTGTGTTGTACTTTTGATAATTTTCAATGTACAGGATATGAACAATGAACATAAATAATTTCGTTGATGTAAATTAATTGTATTGTAATTTGAGAAGTACCGTTCACTGTCTGGTGTGTTGATAAAACAATGTGCACCATTTTACCTCATTTGTAGTTATGCATATATTGGACAAAGTCTGAAAGATCTACATATATATGTATCTATCTGTGATCTGTCATATGGTGATAACAATTATAGGTGTATAGATGTAAAATTTTCGGACTGCCGAACGTTCCAAATTGTTTAGTACATTGTATGTGCCATTTGGCGCAAACATGTACAGAGGTTGAGTTTGTGAATACCCAGTCGGCTGTCGTTCTGTAGGGCCCGAAATATGGATCAGTCTTTGCCTGCCCGCGCGGCCGTACCCTAAATCGAAGGCTCACACGGTAGCTATTAGTTCGGCCGATGGTTGGGGAGGCGGCCGACCAGTCCTTTAGTGACCGGCGGTGGGCTAAGTTGGGCTCCTCACGCCCACCGCACAGCGTGAGGCTCGGCGCCCTCCAATTGATATCACGGGGTACCCCGGCTCGACCGTCTAGGACTCCGTTAGCGTCTACTGCATAAGGCCGAAGGGTGTTTACTGTTTAGTGGTCGTGAAAGCGATTTCGAATTGAGTCCGAAAAGGGAGCTTATTTCCATCTATGGTTAAACGGGTCACTATATGATACAGACTTCAATCGTCAATCATCGGATCACCTTAACTATGACCTCATCAAATTGATGTTGCGATGAGTCCCCAGTATGCAGTGTATCTTCAAGCAATTGGTCACATCATTAACCCGCGCCCCAGTGGCGGTCTCGGCCAACTTCGCCCCAGTGAGGGGGGGGGGGCATATGTTACCACCCACCTCTAACTCAAAAACTAAGAGGGCTAGAAAGACGCGGTAAAAAGCAGTCGATAGCTCTCAATACGTACGTTTGAAAGTATTTCGGTCATTTTTCACCTTAGAGCAATATTGGGGTCACCAGAGGTCATCAAAGGTCAAAATTTGCCAATTGTCATTATATTTTTCAGAAAACATGCCGCTATCTCAGGAACTATGGTAGCTAGAAAAACGCATGGAAAAGCAGTCGATAGCTTTTGAACTCTTCTTTTGAAAAGGTAATTATCAATATTGTCCTCAGGTCAACGGTTTAGCCTCCAGAGGGCAAAAACTCCAAAAATAGCTGTTTTTACGAAAAGTGTTTTTCGACAATAACTTTCGACTACAAAAAGCCACGACATTTCTATTTCCAGAATCGTGTTCCCCTCACCGAGACGCGTCGAATGAACTATAATTTGACCTTGAAAGGTCAACTTAAAAATTTGACCTCAGGTCAAGGTCATGACCTGACCGGAAAAGGTCATGTTGCATATCAGTCGATGCGTCTCAACAAGACAAACACAATGAGACCATCCCCAGCGTTCTATCTCTTTCCAATCGCGAGTTATTGGCAAAAAACTGTTTGTAGCCTCAAATGACCTCGGATGACCTTTCTAGAGGCTATCAGCAAAAATGACACCTTGGTCATCACGAGTGAACTAAATCATTGTGATTCTGAAATATTTGGACTGTTCCTATGCGTACACACGGATCTAGAGGCATTTTCATTTTTTCCATTGACTTGTAATGGAAAGGTCATGCCACTGACCTGACCTTAGGTCACGGATATAAAATATCTGAGATATACAAATTGTAGGCTCCCATAACAGCATGCAATCCACCATGTTTAAAACGTTTCTGACAAACACTGCAGGCTGGACATGATTGCAAACTTTTTTTAAGGCTTGGTCAGTTAACTTGACCTGGTGACCTGACCTGACATGACCTGGGGTCAAAAATTTCACACATTGTCCAAAATTGATGTACCAAAAGCTACCCCAAGTGGCGCGGCGCTACGCGCCGCGGTTTTTTATTCACACGCGAAAAACGCGACAGGGTGGTAACATATGCCCCCCCCCCCCAACTGGGGCGAAGGTTAAAACACAAAGTACACGTTATGCTCCCATTTATTATCGATCTGGACCGGACTTGCCTTGGTCTCATCGGGAATTTTCCCGTGCCTTCGTTTCACATCCTCACCCTGACCTTCCCATCGCCCTCCCCAGCAGTTTGCTTAGCAAGCCCGTCTTCGTGCATGTTAAATACCCAATACTGTGGTATTTCTTCGTGCACTGCCTTGTAGTACTGCGTGTGTTATTCTCAGTAGAGCAGTTTTCCGGCCGGCGCGGTCTGTTTTCCTCTCGGCTCTCTATGCGGTAATTTCCGTTGCTCGGTGGGATAGGGTCGGCTGGGTAGCTCCGTTAGAGATCAGCGGTGTGGTGTCACAGTCAGTTCCGAACCGAGACCGGCTCTCACGGGGATCACGGGCTGCCTTTACCTCGCGGAGCGGGAGAAACTGTCAGACGTTGTGGGGCGGGCGGCGAGCGTGGACCAGCGCGGATAGAGAGGGACTGTCAGACCCTGTGGAGCGGGCGCGAGCCGACGCGGATAGTGAGGGACAGGCAGACCTCGTGTAGGGCGGGCGCAGAGAGTTTGTCCGTCCACAGCGGCCCCCTGACGCTCGTCATGCCGGCAGTGTCAGGGAAGAAGACGACGTCCAAGAAGCAGCCGCGGCCCAGCTCGGCGCTGGCTCGCAGCTCATCCATGAATCTGCTCAACCAGGTGAGGCGACAGACTTCAGGTCTATGTAACAGTTGATGCGTTTCTGCCCTGTTCAGCATTATGATATAGCTTGCTCTCGCTTTGATACAATGCCCTCCGTGTGATCTCTAACTACGCGGTGTATGCCGTGAAACTGTAAGCCGTGGAATATGTAACCGCCGCGTGACCGTTGCCTCTCGTGTGGCCTGTGTCTGCTCTTTTCCGTGTGTCGTCCGTGAGACATACATGTGTCTCATAATGTGCCCTATGTTGTGGTGTGATCTGCCACTCTCCATCATCTGACCCTTGCCTACCCTATTCCCTCGCCGACAGACGGACAGTGACAGCGGCCTGAGCCGCTCGTCACGGACCGTCGGGAGCCCAATGCGGCCCACCATCGCCTCGCTCAACAAACAGAAGGCGCCGGCATCGGCGGCCACCTCCTACCGACGCGGCCTCTCGGGCGCCGTCAGTGTCGGTGAGTGGACCTCTGACCTGACCTGACGGGGTCTGTTAGCTAGCTTATGACTGGCAGATGGGACTCAGTATGACTTTGAACGTCAGTGTATCAACATTCACATTTGTGGTCACACAGCGGTAAAGTGGGTGGTACGAGAATTTCTTATGTTCTCTGCAAATGGTTGCTACATCAGCTGATCATCTCACCTCTCAAGAGAATTGAGAAATAATTAAAATAGGGAACACATTGTGAGAAAATGTTTGCCATCGCAACAACAAAGTTAAAAGTTTGATTGGTCCTTTGCGTAATATTTTTTCTTCGCTGTCACAACCGCGCCTTGGGCTTTAGCTATTCTTCATTCGCCGGCCCCTGCCCGTTCCGCCTTGCTCCTGTACTTGTTATGCCTACCTATGTGTTTGTTTGTTTGTACAGGCGACATGCGGGTACTAGAGGCCGACTCGAGTTCCGAGGAGCCCCTCTCGCCGAGCGAGTCTCGCGGTCAGACGGGCCCGTTCAAAGGCCGGGCGTCCAGCGTGGACCGATTGGCAGCCAGGTAAGGGCACGTCACACGTCCCTGGACGCTTACTCTGGTGGACAGTTGTGTAGTTTATCTTCTCAATAAGAAGCACTCGCCACAGCCGGACGACTAATCTCGCTATTTAATTTCAGACTTGTTATATTCGGTATATTTTATCGTTACATTTTGTGCACAGGGGTACGCTTATATCTGAGGGTGCGCTTTGTCTATAAATTGTTTGTTTACCGGTGCTATGCGCGTTTGGGTGTTGTCGACCTCTGGATCAATATCTTCTAGCTAGACACACAGTCTAGCTGCTAGGCCCTATCAGTGTTGGGTGGAGCATCGAGGCTGGCACGGTTCTAATACACGGCCCTCTAACGCATACTACACCAACCGAGCCGCTTTTCCTAACGAGCCCCTGGATCCGATATGACTGCTCAACATCCTACCTGGTTCCTTCATCTTCCTTTCATCCTTTTCCTGATGGTCCTGATATTGTCACGTAGGCTAAGGGGCAGACTAACACCCCTCAATCTGCTGTTCCTACCCTGAGATGCACCTCTCATACCGTCGCCCGTTGTGTGTCATTTCGCCCGCCGGCGTGTGGACTATCGATCCACAGTGTACCCGCTGCTCCGTGACCCCTGTCGGGTACCCACTGCTCTAACCGTGCCCCTGCCTCGGGTACCCCATGCTCTAACTGTGCCCCTGCCTCGGGTACCCTATGCTCTAACCGTGCCCCCGCCTCGGGTACCCTATGCTCTAACCGTGCCCCCGCCTCGGGTACCCTATGCTCTAACCGTGCCCCCGCCTCGGGTACCCTATGCTCTAACCGTGCCCCCGCCTCGGGTACCCTATGCTCTAACCGTGCCCCCGCCTCGGGTACCCTATGCTCTAACCGTGCCCCCGCCTCGGGTACCCGCTGTTCTAACCGCGCCCTGGCCGACCGACAGCCGACTGAGCGGAGCCGGCGGCCGCGGCGGCGCCGGCTCGGAGCGGGACCTGAGCCGAGCGGCGCGAGAGGTCACCAGTCGCCTGACGGCCACCGTCACCAAAACCCGACAGCAGACCGTCACCAAACGGCAGACGGTCACGCTGAAGGGGTGAGCATTGATGGTTACAGTCGCCTCCGAGTGGCGTCCGCAGAGGGCGGCGGATGATGGGACTGGGGACCGTGGCATGTACTGGATCCGTGGGCGGCTTCGGTGTCGTTTTGTGGTGTGTTTGACATGTCACGCCTATGTTGTCGTACCGTACCTGAATGGGTGTCGCCACGTGTCGCCTATGCTGTATCAAATGTCTATATGTGTGGACAATATGCATGCACTGCTACTATTGCTTTTCTCGTAGCTGACTTGCGACGGTCTGTTGCGCTGTTTTCAGGTACGGTGTTCGGGAATCGAGTCCAGACACAGACTGGGATGCGCTGGGCTCCGAGCCGCAGCCCGACCTGTCCTCAGTGCCATGTAAGTACCAGAAGGGAACAGTGAGGGCACCCAGACTCTCTGAGTAGCAACATTACTGATCATCCTGTGCACCAGAGGCAGCTTTTTTATATTGCGAGAATGAAACCATTCGGACATATTTCAACATATGATGCTACTCAATTTACACGTTTTTTGTTGATGGCTTAGAGACTGTTTTGCTGCGTAACGTTCTGCTGTGTTATAGTAGGTCTGCCCCAACAGATGTGCTAGGCGCTGACTCTCTGTGGTCTATCTACATTCTACAGTGACCCGCGAGCCTGTGTTGTGTCCTTTCTGTTGTGCTCTGACGGCTGTGTTCTGACCCTGCGCTGTAGTTGTCTGTACAGTGACCCATTACTGTTGTGTTCTGACTGCTGTGTTGTGGGTGTTGTGCTCTGACGGCTGTGTTCTAACCCTGCGCTGTTTTCCACAGTGACCCGCGAGCTGTGCGAGCTGGAGCTGTTCCGGCTGCAGCGGCAGGCCGAGCGTGTCCTGCAGCTGGCCCACCGACTCTCGGACGAGCCGCCCTCGGAGCCGGCGGGCACCGAGCTGCCGCTGCTGCTCCGCTCCGGCGCCGCCGCCTGTCTGGCCGCCCTGCAGCCGGTGGCGGCGCCGGCCGGCAAGGCGGGCCCGCTGCCCGACCTGCCGCCAGCCGCCGCCGCCAACCCGGCCATGGTGCAGATGATGCAGCAGTACTCGGACGCGCTCCTCACCATGATGCACCAGCGAATGCAGCCGCCCGGCTAGCGGCCGCCCGCCTGCCGGACTCTCCTGTGTCATGTGTCTGTGCGGCCCCGGGCGGCCGCGCTCAGCGGTTCCGCAAGGAACGGGCCGGCTACCGACGCTCAGCGCCCGCGGTGGACCGAAATATTGGCAGCTTCTCCAATCGGAATATGGCACACAGAAGCAGTGTTTCAAGTTTTGAACGTGACGTTCAACGCTTTTAAACCGCGACGCTTGTGTACTATTTTTCCGTAGGGCTGCTGTTTCCGAAATATTTTGAAGCTTTATCTGTGTGGCTACGGCCACCAGCTTTGGAGACCGTTGTGGAGCTTAGCGCGGCTTTGGCTCGCGCGCCTCCCCCGCGCGGGGAGCCGCGTCTGAGCCGTCGTCGCCAGCCGCGCCACGCGCCGTGCCAAATGCGCCGTAGACGCCGCACGGCCGCCACCGCAGCGCGGAGTCCAGTATTCGCGCGGCGCCTGCTTTAATAACGGCCTAACCAGCGCGCCGGGGCGGGCCGGCGACTCGTGTGCCAACGGGGGGCGCCGGCGCCCTCTGCTCCCCTCTGTAGTACCGTGCCCTGTGAGTATGTGCATATGTGGACTGAGCTGTGCAGAATGTGCCGTCTATGTAACTGTGTACATACCATTGTCACTGCATTGATGATGCGGTAATACAAGCTCGCTCTCGACCAGGGTCAGGGTAGTGTGATGATCTGGCTGCTCGAGAAGTAAAAGTTTCACGAAGACACTCGTCCTCTGACACTCCGATGGGATTCGGTAACCAACCAGCCGGCTATTTGTGAGCGGTTTGGTGCGTTTGTAAATTGTATCGCGAAGATTGATCTTGAATCTCGATTCTTGTAAACCGATAGTGGATGTTTGGCTCAGGGCGCCGCTGATGTTCGTTGGTTGTTCTTTTACCCAGCGCCACCAATGGCTTTGAAAATTACAGTTTTCCCTTTGGCACGCGCAAATTACGGAATTGGCATAATATTGGCATACATCCCATACAATCACGTGATCATACTTGAAACTGGTACAAAATATGAGCCGAAAATTGTTGTGTTGTCTTATACCAAAAGTTTCATGCAGCGACGATGGGGATCCCGCTTGACTGCTGTATTTTGACGTCATAAGCGTGAGCTGACCCTCTTGATCATAACGCGCAACCTTGAAGCAAAAGCAGTAGGCGCTTCATAAATGGCGCGGTTGGCACGTAAACACGAAGATGGATTTCGGCGAGGAGAGTCCTGCGTATAATAATTTCGTTATTTTATTTATTTTGTGATTTTGATAATGATGATTTTTTAAAGATTTGCTTCATATGATAAACTGGATATCGGTCAAACGTGTTGGGCATTGACGTTGGGGACGGCATGTGTGTTGTGGATGGCATGGGAAATCAAAATTGAAATGTTTTTTTTAGTTTTGTAGTTTAACCAAGATTCTTACGGATAAACAACAAATAATAATCGTATTCTAGGTATGCTTTATGCATTTAATATACTGTAGCTGTGGCAGCTCTGTGCTCTGTGACTTGTTTTGTGGTGTCAGCCTCACTTTCATAGGTTTTGTTGCTGTTGCGAGTCCCAAACTTGAGCTTCAATTCGAAATGCCTAAAATATGGTGTTGGTGCTTTGCAACAACCAAAATGATTTCATTCAATGCAATCAAAAGCTCTGCATCAAAATTAAGACAAAATGCTAAAGCTTGAAGTAGAGACTTGTGTCTTGCTAACATCCTTCCTGAAGGCGAAAGTAACAGCAGGCTAATTTATGATAAGTCTTGCAGACTTGGCCCCAAATCATAATATTCACACTCACTGACTGAAAAGTCACGCACTCACTCATTGGATTTACCTGAAAACTAGTAAATCCACAGAGATATGACAGTAATACCAATGACAGCTGACACCACAAAATGACTTTGAAGAATCAGTGTGGTGTACTATACATCTGTCTCATGCTGAAAAGCTTCTAGTAGGGGTGTGCTACAGGTCCCCAAACTCCTGCAAAGTAAACAATGACAAGTTGATACTACTAGTTAAAGAAGCCATGCAAATGAAGATGAAAAATGTTATTATTATGGGTGACTTCAATTTTCCTCGTATATGTTGGGAAGATGGATACGTTGAAGGGCCAGGGGATAGTGAGGATGCAACTTTCTTTGAAACTATGCAAAATCTGTACCTTCAGCAGCATGTTAATTTTAAAACTCGCTACAGAATCGGTCAATCTCCATCAACATTGGATCTAATATTTTCCAACCGTGGACACTTAGTAGATGAACTGGAAGCTAGTCAACCCTTGGGTAAAAGTGACCATGTTGTGATTACCTGGAATTGCATTTACGAAGAGCATGACAAGATGAAGGCATGTGAATTTTTCAAGAGATACAACTTCGGCAAAGGGAATTATGTAGATATGTCAAATCACCTGAGAAGGACAGAATGGAGTGTGATAAGCCCAATGAATGTGCAGCAAACTTGGTCCTTCATCAAAAGGGAATTGCACCTGGCTATCAGCAAGTATGTGCCCATTTTCACGAAGAAGACAAGAAAGAAGAAGATACCATGGTGGAACAAAGCTTTGACCAAAGAAGTGAAGAAAAAGCATAAAGCCTGGAAGGAATATGCGAGAACCAAGAGAAGTGAAGAGTACGAAGCATATGCTAAGCAGAGAAACCGAACTACTTGTATGTTGCGGAAAGCGAGGTCCGAATATGAGGCAAAACTTACTGAAGACTTGAAAACAAACCCTGGTAAGCTATACAAATATGTAAGATGTCGTTCAAATGTGAGAGCACAGGTTGGACCCTTGGAAAAGGATGATGGGATGTTAACTGAAAACGATTATGAAACAGCTGAAGAGCTGAATAAGTACTTTCAAACTGTATTTGTTGATGAGGATATGACAAACATCCCAAACTTTACCCAGGCCGTCAATGATTCATCTGTATTGAACAGCATCACAATCACTTCCGAAGAAGTTCTACGCGAGCTACAAAAGCTGCAACCAGGCAAAGCAGGTGGACCTGATGAGTTACCAGCTGTGGTGCTAAAATCATGTGCTGAGGTACTGGTTTCTCCTCTGACCATGCTTTTCCAGAAGTCTCTGTCTGCTGGCGAGCTCCCTGGTGATTGGAAACAGGCATGCATCATTCCATTGTTCAAGAAAGGAAAGAGAGCAAGACCCAATAATTATCGGCCCATTAGCCTTACAAGTCAAGTTTGCAAAATGCTCGAAAGAATAGTAAAGAAGCACATCATCAACCACTTAGAAGAGAATGACTTTATATCACCTCACCAGCATGGGTTTGTAAAACACCGATCGTGTCAATCGAATTTATTAGAATCACTCGAGGATTGGACCAAGACAGTAGATGAGGGAGCAGGACTTGACATAATTTACCTGGACTATCAGAAAGCTTTTGACACTGTGCCGCTCAGAAGACTCTGTGTGAAGCTGCAAGGTTATAATATCAAGGGAGAAGTCCTTGCTTGGATATCAGACTTCTTGAGTAACCGTACCCAGAGAATTTCGGTTGGTAACAAGTTGTCCACATGGTCCAGAGTCAGAAGTGGGGTACCCCAAGGTTCGGTGTTAGGTCCTGTATTATTCATCATTTATGTCAATGAACTACCAAGCCTGGTCAGAAGCAAGATTAAAATGTACGCAGACGATACCAAGTTGTATGGACCTGTTAGTAATCAAAGTGATGCTCTAAAGCTGCAAGCTGACCTGGATATACTCACCAAGTGGTCTGGAGAGTGGTTGTTGCAATTCAATTTGGAAAAATGCAAAGTAATGCATTGCGGCTCCCAAAATCCTGGATTCACTTACACAATGAAAACAGTAACTGGGCGGCCACAAATGCTTGAGGAAACTCTTGTAGAAAAGGACCTTGGAGTGTACATTACCAACACACTGAAACCTTCATTGAACTGTTCTAAGTCAGCAAACAAGGCCATGTCTGCCCTCAGGGTACTGAGGCTGACCTTTGGTCAACTAACAGTGAAGAACTTCAAAACCCTTTTTTCGGTGTATGTTAGACCTCATCTTGAGCACTGTGTGCAAGCGGCTGGTCCCTATTTGAATAAGGACATGCAAGCACTTGAAAAAATACAAAGGAGGGCCACTAAACTAGTCCATGGATTGAAAAGAGTACCATATGAAGAACGTTTGAAAGTACTAAACATGACAAGTATGGAAGAAAGGATCAGAAGAGGAGATTTGATAGAAACATTTAAGATTCTTAAGGGGAAATTGAACGTACGCCCAGGTCAATTTTTCACTAGCCACCACGGAAGGACGACCAGAGGTCACCAGCTCAAACTTGAGATACGGAGGTCCAGGACCCAAGCTCGAGCAAAATTCTTTGCAAACAGAGTAGTCTCAGCATGGAACAAGCTGTCTCAGGAGATCATAATGTCTGAAAACACAAACACTTTCAAGAACCGGCTAGACAAGCTCAGGACCACTACGGCGCTATCCTCTCTCTTTAACATCCACAGTACCTAAGTTACCCAGTCTGGCCCAGTTTAATGCTCGAAGTGAGCACCAAATAGACCCTGTCTACCATAGCTCACTATATTAAACTTAAACTTAAACTTAATTTTGTGGATTCACAAGAATCACTTTTATGTGAGTTTCCTGAGTCCCTAGGGAGTCCACGGAGCAACCAATGACTCTGCAAAATCGCAAATTTTGCAGACACACTAACACATACAGGGTGGACCAAAAAGGATGGAAACATTTTGAACTCGCATAAAATATGTGTTATTGCATGCAGGTAACTGAAAATGATACCAAACGAGAGCACATTTCGTGGAAATTCATAATGACATCTCTCCCATCTGCTTTCTCTCGCTTTCAGTCTCCCACAGCAAATGTTCGAAGAGGCCACTTTTGCGAGACAGGCACAGAGCGGCCCGCCTGGCTGCTGACGCGATAGCCCGATAACACATGTCCGTTGGTTTGGCTCGCACAGCCTTGGTGATCACTCTCTTCAGGTAACAGATGCCTTTAGAACCTTCCTTGAAGACCTGGCCTGAGGTGACCCCACAGGAAAAAATCCATCGGGGTCAGGTCAGGTGAGCAGACAGGCCAGTTCCGACAGGCACTGCGGGATATCAGCCGGTCACCAAAGTGGTTCTCGATCCACTTGAGCGTTGTTTCGCGATGTGAGGAGGCGCACCGTCGGGATGGAATCACATGAGGTCCATGAGACTGCCATACTTCGTTTGGGCTACTTCAACAACTTCTTTAGCGTCGCTTGGTAGCACTTTTGGTCGTCAGCCACGGTGTTGTCGCTCCCATCCTCGAACCGAAGTGGAACTGGCCTGTCTGTCTTCTCATCTGACCTATGGATTCCTTTCCTGTGGAGTCATCTCAGGGCCAGGTCTACAAGGAAGGTTATGTAGGCCTCTTTTATCTGAAGAGAGCGATCACCAAGGCTGTGTGAGTCAAACCAGCGGACATGTGTCGTCGGGCTATCGCGTCAGCCGGCAGGCGGGCCGCTCTTTGCCTGTCTCGCAAAAGTGGCCTCTTCGAACATTTGCTGTGGGAGACTGAAAACGAGAGAAAGCAGATGAGAGAGATGTCATTATGAATTTCCACGAAATGTACTCTCGTTTGGTATCATTTTCAGTTACCTGCAGGCAATAACGCATATTTTATGCGAGTTCAAAATGTTTCCATCCTTTTTGGTCCAACCTGTAGATTAAGCATTTGGATTCTGAGAGTGGATGCTGTTTTTTTTTTTTTTTTTTGATTGCCAAAACAAATCTCCTCCCTCTAAATCAGTATCAGCCTGGGGAATTGGGATCATCACATTCATTTCCTGCCATAATTTTTAATACCTATTCTATTTGTTGGTAGTATGGGTGAGGCTGGCCAATCAGCCATGAAAACAATTGCCAGCCTCCTACCCTGCCTCCCTGGCAACTGTCTGATCATGTTTCTAATCACAGGAGCAATATAAGAACTTTTTGCATTTACAAAGATAGACCTGTTGCATTGAAATGTCTAATGAATCTCTACAGAGGGTTATTACTGAAAATTCATTGGAATGGCATGCCATATGGCATCACAAGGCATCTTCATTGAATAGGTAGTTGATTGACATCTCACCCTGTTTTGTCATAAACGTGCAGGATGTTGACAGTTGACTCTCTCCTTGTCTGTTTCAGGTATAGAGAAGGAAACTTTAAAAAGAAGTATAGTAAAACAACATAACAGACTGGAGGGTCCATATATCAAGGAATCAAAGTAAATATTCTGTTTGGGCATTCCTGTCACACAAGGCCCTAAACAGGAGAGCGCAATACCACGTCGCCAGTACCCGGCGCCACCTGCACCCATCTTGCCATGGCCAGTGTTCCGGAGGTCCGTGCCGGCGGCTCTGGCGATGACCCTCCGGAGTCGGACCTGGCCGATCAGCTGAGCTCCGTCGCCGCCGAGCTGGCAGACGTGGACGCCAAGATCGCTGAGCTGCAGGAGTGGCGCCGCCTGCTGACTGAGAAACAGGCGCGTCTCAAAGAGCGCGTGACGGCTGGCCGCGTGGCGCGACTTGCCGACCAGGACTGGGAGACGCGCCGGTTCCCGTGGTCGGAGAGACTGGCGGCCGTGCTGCGCGACCGGTTCGGAATCGACAGCGGGTTCCGGCCGCTGCAGCTGTCGGCCATCAACGCCTCCATGTCGGGCCACGACGTGATGCTGGTGATGCCGACCGGCGGCGGCAAGAGCCTCTGCTTCCAGCTGCCGGCGCTGGTGAGCGATGGTGTTACGCTGGTGGTGACGCCGCTCGTGTCGCTGATGGAGGACCAGGTGACGGCGCTGCGCCGGCGCGGCGTCCCCGCAGAGATGCTGAGCGCCACCACCACGCGCCAAGACGCCAGTCGAATCCTGGCCGATATGATCAGCGAACGTGCAGAGATGCGCCTGCTCTATGTCACGCCAGAGAAAATGGCCAAAAGTAAACGATTTATGACCAAACTCCAGGCGATGCACAAAGCGAAGCGCTTTGCGAGACTGGCCATTGACGAGGTGCATTGTTGCAGCCAGTGGGGCCATGACTTTCGGCCCGATTACAAGTTCTTGGGCATCATGAAGGGCATGTTCCCGGGAGTGCCCATCATGGGTTTGACTGCCACTAGTACTGCAGATGTTACACGCGATGTCAAAAAGATGTTGCATATCCCCGAGGCCATCGTGTTTAAGGCTACCTTCAACCGTCCGAATCTGTTCTACTCGGTGCGCCCGAAGCCGGCCACGGGCGAAGGCTGTGTGGAAGAGCTGGTGCGACTAATCGGTACCGTGTACAAGGGAAAGTCGGGTATTGTCTACACGACCACCATTAAGGACACCGAGGAGCTGGCCGAGCGGCTGTGCAAGGCCGGCATCACGGCAGCCCCCTACCATGCCCGACTGGAGGCGCCGCACCGGTCCCGCATCCACCAGCGCTGGCTGGCCGACAAGGTGCGCGTCGTCGTGGCAACCATCGCCTTCGGCATGGGCATCGACAAGCCGGATGTGCGCTTCGTCATCCACCACTCGCTGTCCAAGTCGCTGGAGAACTACTACCAGGAGAGTGGCCGGGCGGGGAGGGACGGCCAGCCAGCCGACTGTCTGATCATGTACCGGCTCCAGGACGTGTTCTCGCTCAGCACAATGGTGTTCACGGATGCCGCCACTGGTCTGGACAACCTGTACACCATGGTCCGCTATTGCCTGTCCACCAGCCGTTGCCGCAGACAGCTGATTGCGGAACATTTCGAGGAGCAGTGGACGCAGGCCGACTGCGCGCAACGCTGCGACTCCTGCCAGCGGCCGGTCTCAGCCGAGCGCCGTGACATCACGCGCCACGCGCGGGCCCTGCAGAGCCTGCTGAGTCGGGCGGCTGCGTCGGACACCCGGCTGACAGCGATCAAACTGGTGGACGCCTGGCTGGGCAGCGGGCCGGCGCAGCTGCGGCTGTCGGCCGCCGAGGTTCCGGCCATCACCCGGCCGCGGGCCGAGGCGGTGCTGGCACACCTGCTGACCGAGTCCTATATCAAAGAGGACTTTCACTTCACGCCGTATAAGACCATCAGCTACCTGGTGGCGGGTCCCAACGAGGGAAACTACCCGGTGACGATGGAGGTGGCAGGCAGCACCTCAACTTCATCAGCCGGCGCCGACAGCAGGTCCCCGGTCAAACGACCTACCGCAGCAGCGGGTAAGGTCACAGGCAGTGCCGACAAGACCCCACCTAAGCGGCCCGCTGTATCGGGGGAGAAGGCGGTCAGCGACAAGAGTCGACGCAGGTCGAAACTGTCTGTCTCGGCGAAAGCCAGCCGGCGGACAGAGTCGGAGGGATCCGCTTCCGCTGTCACCGGTGTGAAACGGTCCAAGTCGTCACCCTGTGACGAAGTGGCGGCCAAACGGCGGAAGACGCTGCTGGCCGCCCTGGCTGCTCGTGGCGTCCAGTCGGCTGGGGATGACGTCTCGAACTGCGGCGATACAGCCGACCTCGAGCTTCCGCGGAACAGCTCAGCTGTCTCGGGACTCGCCCCCACAGTGGACCGACCTCTCTCCCAGCCGGACCTGATAGTCTTGGATAGCTGATAGCTACTTGTGCTTCAGCTTCCGGTAAGTGCCATGCACTATTTACTATGTGATGTATCGTGATCTGTTGCGTCGCCTGTGTAACCTTAAAGATGGAAAATAGGTAACCATGTGGAATTTAAAGTGTCGAACGAATCCGATGGCATCAATACATTTACGGTCCCTGTGACCAGTTCATATAGTAATAGATCGCTTTCTCTTATAAGCTTAGTTTTTAACTACTGTTCATTTATCTTCGATTTTTTACCCATCTCATAATGCATATATTGTCCTTTTCGTGCATATCTACCCGTTGCGGCCTTTTATGAATACGTAGAGCAAGCCGGGCGCCAGTCCCGGTAACGCACATTCATGAGCGGTTCGTGGCATTGCGATCCGTCCCGCAGCTCGATCGGCAGAGCATCGGACTCGGGGGGGGGGGGGGGGGAGGGGGGAGTAAGATCTGTGATGAGTCGCTTCGTCCGCTCAGTATATGCATGACTGTTGAATGCGGATTATCGCGGTTGGTAGAAGCAGCCGGAGCCAGTTAGGCGAACCGTGTCTAGCTTTGATTCTTTAACTTCCATTGTCTCCCGATTACCCGGCATTGCTCGATCGAACGATAGGGGCCGTGGTCTGGGAAGTTATGCGTGCGCTATGCCGAGTTGCGGCTCGGTCAACCCGTCCATTCAAACATAGTAGCTTAATTAATAAAAGGGCCCTATGTCTATTTGCCTGCTGGCCTTGGCTGATGGAGACGTGGGCCGGTCGTTCTCCGTCGCAGCCCTGAACGGGCTTTGTTCTCATGGCCGCCGTGGTTCACGGAATGGTTCACGGAACATTCCGTGACGTGGCAGCCCGGCCGGCTGGGCGCTGTGGAAGGAGTCAATGGGTGCGCTGCACCTGTGAATCAGCTGAACCCTAGACGGTTTGGCCCGCTGCCCGCCGATCGAACTTCGTCAGCGCCGCAGGGGAAACAGGGGACTTCCCCGGGCCAACTGGCATGCCACTTGCCTTGCCCCACTTGCGACAAACTGGCGATATATCATGGAAATCTGAATAAAACTTTAAAGTGTTGGTGTATTGTTAAAAAATGTTTCAGCTAGACTGAGAATAGTTACTCAGAGACAAAAAGATGCGGTTGTCTTCTTATCAACTCATGATAGATGCAGTGTAGTACTGTTTCCTGCAGGTACACGCTTTGCTTTGAGCTGTACCTACTTTGATTGCGAATCTTGCAAAAAAAGGAAAACACATTTTTCATTCCCCAAATGCGTACAGGCTGCGCTAACCAGTTTTAAAAGGACGCAACTCGTGAAAATGACAGAGACAATATAACTGCATTTGATTTATTGCTGTTGGGTATAATTATTATTGGAGCTATTAGTTGTACAAATTTTGAAAGATCGTGCTGTTTGCTCTTTACAGGAAGTGTCAAACCGAACCGTGTTTGGTATGCTATACGTAGCTGCTGTTCAGGGGCGTAGGCAGGGGGGGGGCCACTGGGCCATGGCCCCCCCCCCCCCCCTTGGGCGCCGAAGGCGCCCTTTGCGATTGGAGGGCGCCGAAGGCGCCCTCTAATCGCAAATGCAATTGTGATATAATCGAATCGAAAAACAATCGCGACTGGAGGGCGCCCGCCAATCGCGAATGTGTTTACAGGGAAAATAAGGATGGAGGGCGCCCTCGGAGGACGCTCATTCCAAATACGCCCTCCAAATACGGTTGGAGGGCTCCCTCGGGCGCCCTCCAACCACATTTGTAGGCTGTAGCTCTCTAAGCGTAACGGTGGTCGCCTATGTAAGCCGCTGTCCTGTAAATAAGCGCCCTCTCACCCGAAGGCGCCCTCCTGTAGGTCGCCACCCTGCTACACATTGCCGCCCTTCTGCTGATCGGCGTCCTCATAATTATTGGCGCTTTCCTACCTATTGAGCCCTCATGTGAAATTTTGAAGGCCGCCTTTCTCCCTTTTGGCATCCTCTTGTTCAGTGCCGCCCTCCTACCTATTGGTTCCCTAGTCCTTCCTGTTGAATGTTAATCGGGGCCCTTCTCCTATTGGCGCCCTCGTGTAGATCGCCGCCCTCCTAACCACTGGCACCCTCCTGTTGATCACCGCCCTCCTATCCACTGGCACCTTCCTGTTGACCAGCGCCCTCCGCACAGACGCCCTCCTGTTCGTGTCATCCTCTTGAGCAAAGGCGCCCTGCTCACCATTGCCACCCCCATTTTAATCGTCACCCTTCCGCTCATTGGCGACTTCCAGTTGATGACCGCCCTCCCACCTATTGGCGACCTCTTGTTGATCGCCACCCTCCTATTGGTGCTCTCCTGTTCCTCGCCACCCTCTTACCTGGTGGCGCCCTCCTGTTGATTGTTGATCGGCGCCCTCCTACCTATTGGTGCCCTCCTGTTGATCGCTGCCCTTCTATCCATTGGCGCCCTCCTGCTGCTCGCCAACTTCCTACCTATCGGTGCCCTACTGTCGAAACTCGGGATGTTGATCGGGGCTCTTCTACCTATTAGTGCCCTCCTGTGGATCGCAGCCCTTCTACCTATTGGCAACATCCGTTGATCGCTGCCCTCCTATCATTTATTTACTCCTTTGGCATGTTTTTCAACTTAGTCGTTCTATTGCACATAGTTGATGTCTTGCCTGTGAAAACTGCCACAAATGAACGTGCATTCAGCACAATGAATGAAGTATCTATACCTACCAAAACTATCTACGCTCTACGATGCATAAAACACGTCTTTGGTCTTAACGGATTGATCCTACTTTACGTGCATCATGGCATCTATATGGATTACGATTAAGTATTGTCAACAGGTTCGGGCGCAACAGCAGGCATCTGAAGTTTCGGTGATTGAAACTGGTTATGTGGGTACACTGTATGCATCTGTGAGAAGGCTATGAAGGCTGGTCTGAGGTAATTTGGATGATGTTTACGCATCTCGCGCTCCGGTATCAATCCGATACGGTGATCTGGTGCGTAGATATGCCACCGCCAATAAACTTTTATACATCGACACCCATGAGCCAAGCTTTCTGTACAGTTTGTGTGGCAGCGGCCCGACCAAACCTTAGGTATTTTTTACACCTTCAAATTTGGTAAAAGAGCGAGAGGAGCTTTGAACAGTGATCGTATAAAAGGCGTGCCTAAAAAGCGGAGGAAAAGGTTGTTATCAAAAATTTCGCGCGCCTTCGGCGCAGCATTTCAAGAACACTTGACCTTTTGTGACCTGGAGTATAATGAATACACACGATGCAAAATCAATGCAGCACGACCTATACGAGGTTACGCAAAAAAAAAACTGGTGGCATGGTAAAAAACGCCTCCCAACCCCCCAACCCCCACTGAGCGATTTTTTATCTCGCGACCGTATGGCGCCCTCCTTGGGTGAGGTGGCGCCCTCCAAACCCTTGGCCCCCCCCTTCGCGATTTTCTAAATACGCCGCTGCTGCTGTTTCCCCGTTTTTTTTTTCTCTCACAAACTTTTGCAGTTTTCGAGGACTAGGGAGGCCGTTGACTCAACACGTCGTTCCGTAGCAAACTGTTGCATACTTGGTTATTCCTCGGATTTCGTCTGGTGACTATTCGTAAAATGAGTCGTCGTGGCATTGTTAGCACCAGCCACTAAGGGCCGGAGCTTCACTGCCGCTGGGGAGTTTTGGGTACTCGGTCATCGCATAGGGATTTCCCCGCGAGCCAGCGCTGCCAGGCGGGCGGCCCGGCAAAACGGCCTGTGCCTTTGTGTCGGCCGGCGGAACAGGAGGGGCGCCGAGCTGGCCTTGGGTGTGCCGTGTACTGCAGGGCTGCAGCGGAAACGGGTGAGTACCTCGGACTGCCGGTACCTCTGCCTGTAACGTACTGCTTATAGCTTGTATCCATAACATGTGCACTTGTGAAGTTGTTAAACCTATGAAGCTAGCTGTTTCGTGATCTTTGCTGAAGTTTGCTAAGTCAGTGGTTAGACTTTAGGTAGGGGAGAGTGGGGTAAGATGCCCAGGGTGGGAAAGACGCCCCACCCCCTCTAGCGGCGAAACAAAGAATCGGACCTGGAAATTAATGTTCTTAGCGTAAAGCGGAAGCCTGCCTTGTTAACTGCACAAAAATTTGCGAAGCTCAGTTGGGCAACGGCTGGCTGATGATTGCATGTTTTTTATTTGCTGCTTTCAAAAAATATTTTGGTGTCAAAACATTGTAAATATCAAAGAAGGTAAATAATTTTTGCGTCCCTTGCTATAGTCGTGATACATAAGCATGCGTGTACTGTGTCCCAAACAGTTTGTTTCAGGGTGTAGTTTTATGGCTAACAAATTGTACTGATTTAATGTTACTTCGGTACCTTGGGGTAAGATGCCCCTGTCCTGATGGGGAAAGACGCCCCCCTAAATCCGTAGGCTGTCATTCAAACAGCCCGTCAAATCATTTATTACATACTTGTGATGTAGACAAAAGCCGATCTGGGACTATTGAGAGTCCAGTACGGTCGGGTGCTCACCATGCCGGTCTCTCGGCCCACGTAGCGACTTTTTGGGCGGCATCTGACTCTGAGAGCCCTCACGACGGCCTCTGTGGGCCCCATTATTGGCTCCAGGGCCCCTCACGACATCCTTTGAGGGCTCCCACGTTGGCCCCACGGGCCGCGCTGGCATCGGAGGTCCCCACGATGGGCTAGAGGGCCCTCAAGCATCATGAACACCTATAAGAGCCCCACAGTGGTCTCCAAACGCCACCACGGAGGCTTGTTTGGCCGCGCTGGACTATGATGGCCCTAACGATGACCTCTGAAGCCACTTACGACTACTTTTGAGGGCCCTTATGATGATGATGTTTGGTGTCTACTGCAGGCTCGAAGGGACTACTGATTCGTTCAGGCGATTCACGTGCCCATTTATGTCACTTATAGTGCAGGGGGCATCTTTCCCAACGTCAGGGGGCGTCTTTCCCACCCTGTGGGGTAAGATGCCCCCTTTCACTTCTTCAGGAAAATGCTTAATAGCAAAAAAGAAGTTATAATATTTCAGGGACGAAAGTGTGATATTTTTGGAGAAAAATGATGTCGGCTTCCGTTGAAACTCCAAGTTTTTGCTTTCCCATCGTCATTTTCGAATAATATATGATACAGCAAAACCCTGGGCATCTTTCCCCACTCTCCCCTATATTAAAATGATTTGGATTGCGACTATTTCTATATTCTCTGCTCACAGTGTCTGTCTGTATTTACATACAATGAGTATGCAATGCCTTGAAATTAGGTAGGTAGGTATTTACATCATTCAGGAGTAGGTATGCACGAGTAGGTATCTTGTTTCATTTGTAGCTTGAAGGCTTATTCAATACTCATGGTTTGCTTTGTTGAATGGATGTTAATTGGATAATCCCTGAGTGCAATTGACAGCGGTATACCTAAGATGGTTGATAATTTCTGCACTGTCGCAATTTCCAGCAAAAAGACATCCAGAAACCACTTAACATTTATTTAACACTTCACACTTATTCAGTTTATTTTGCTCCTAATACTTTTAATAGACTAATTTTACTATGTTTTACAAATATAGATTTATTTTACTAGATTTATCAAATAGTAAAGGACCTAAGCTGAATAGTTTGCTTACTACCCAGTGGATAGTGTGCACAAAAAAGTGTTTCCTCAAGAGTATTAAGACGTACACACCATTTTCCCTTACTCCTTATGTAGGTATAGGTACGAGTAGTCTAGTGCGTACGCGTAGGATTAGCTTTCAACATGTTATCATGCATATGTGCCTTGTTTCAGACGGCGATCATGGCTATGCTGCCTAGGGCAGCACTGGTGGAGCTCCACCAAAGTCTTCTGAGACTGGAACGACAAGAAGAGGAGCAGCGACAGGAGCAGCTAAGCAAAGACTGCGAGCCAATGCTAGGGCTGGTGGTGGACAGTACAAAAGAACAACTCGACGTGTATATCATGTCCGTGCGTCACAGGTCACACGAGCAGCTGCCAAAGCACTGCATAGAACAGGGCAGCAGGGTAGCGGTATCTCCATCTCTGAGCGTTAGCATAGACTTCGAGTGTGTCGCCTCTTCATTTGCAGTGGTTTCTAAGGTGACATCTCATACTCTTACACTGACGTTTGCGTACGACCCACCCTTGTACTCTGGTCAGATGGTAAACGTAATGCTAAATGAAATATCCCAGCACACCCAGCTGGAAGACGCGATGTCTTGGGTAAAGAATATTGACACGACAAGTTCTACCCATCCCGCAGCTCCTGTGGTGCGGCTTTTGTTTAACGAGGATGAAGGACCAGTTCGTGGACAAGGGCTAGGCAATGGTGTCGACATAGTGTCGTTACAGCCACGTTTCATCAACCAGAACTTGGACGCGTCCCAGCGGCAGGCAGTGGGTCTGGCTCTGCGAGATCGACCGCTGACGGTCATCCACGGTCCTCCCGGTACTGGCAAAACCACAACGATCGTGGAGGTGATTCTCCAGCACGTCGAACGAGGTCAACGCGTGCTGGTCTGCGCACCCTCCATTCTCCAACAAGGCCGTGGACAACCTGCTGGAAGGTGTGTGGAAGCAAACGCGGAAGGCCCACTGGTCTCTGCGTATGGCGGAGGTGACTCGGCTCGGGCACTTGGCGAGAATGGAGGTAAAACACAGACGCTTTTCACATACAGTAAAGCTCAAGAGACGCCTGAAAAGGAAAAGTGGCAAAGAAACACGGGAACAAATTCAAGAAAGGAAAGCCGCATTGGCTGACCTGCTCAGAGAAACCTCCGTGCTGATGAGTACGCTGGCATCCGTGCGCAGTGTAGACCTGGAACACTATTTCGACCTGCTGGTGATCGACGAGTGCGGCCAGGCGACAGAGCCCGCCTGCTGGCTAGCCATCCCACTCGCCAAGCGAGTGCTGCTGGCTGGTGATCCTCACCAGCTGCCGCCGACCATCCTCAGCCAAGAGGCAGCCAGTGGTGGTCTGGCTGTCTCGCTGATGGAGCGACAGATGGGACTGCACGGGGAGGGCGTCGTCCACATGCTGGACACCCAGTACCGCATGCACGCGCTGATTCAGGAGTGGTCCTCGAAGACTCTGTACGGCAGTAAGCTGAAGGCCTCGAAAAAAGTCGCCAGTCGTCAGCTGACGGACTTGCCCGGTGTGAGCAGTACGTCACGGACGCAGCAGACCCTCCTCCTTGTGGACTCGGCTGGATGTGGTCTTAGGGAGGCACAGGATGTGAATACCAGCTCGCACAGCAACACTGGCGAGGCAGAACTGGTGGTTTGCCACGCGAGATCCCTGATCAATGTGGGACTTCAGGCAGAGGACATCGGCGTGATCACCCCATACAAGCAGCAGGTGAAGCTCATCTCTGCCAGACTGCGCACAGCTGGATTGAACGTGGAGGTGAACTCTGTGGACGGATACCAGGGTCGTGAGAAGGAGGCCATCCTGCTCTCTCTGGTGCGTTCCAACGCACGCGGTCAGGTGGGCTTCGTGGGCGACCGGCGGCGGCTGAACGTGGCAGTGACACGTGCGCGGCGGCACTTGTTTGTCGTATGCGACACATCCACCGTCTGGCAGAACAAGACGATTCGCTCTTTTTTGGAGCACATGGATCGCAGCGGCGAGACACGCTCCGCGTACTGTGAACGATGCCCTGGTGGGAAGAAGGGACGTGAAACCAGTGCGGCATCTTCACTTCTTCCGTCAGTCCTCGCTGCGTCTCGACAACCAAGATCAGTCGGCAGTCGGCAGCCAACATCGGTTGGCAGTGGGCAGCCGAAATCAGTCGGAAGTATGCTCAAACCGAGACCTCTGGAGGGCAAACGCGTGGATGAGGCCTCGGTTGCAAGGCTGACTGAAAGCGTAGGCTCCATGACCCTGAGATACAGACGCACTGAACTCGTCCGTCATTCAAACCAGTCGCCACTGCCTGCGGCCTGCGGTTCCTCAGCTACTGCATCTGCTGTCCGTGGCTCTGTGTCCGTCGCCCCTAGTTATACGTCCGTGACCCGTGGCTCCAAGTCCGTCACTCATGGTTCTGAGCCTGTCATGCGTGGTCTAGATTCCGTCACGTGTGATTCTGATGTCAGTGCCCGCGTCGGGCGTGGTTCTGTCTCGGTCACTCGTGGTTCGGCACTCAGCGTGTCGGCTACGCGTGGTTCCGTATATGGGACATGTGATTCTGATGCCAATGGACCAGCCATTTGCAGAAGCAATGCATGTGCGGCTACAGGTCGCCCCTCTGCAGTCAGAGTGTCTGACGCTCCAGGTCGCAACTACCCAAGAGAGCCTGTCGGTACTTCTACCGATCTGCCGTGGTTCTGTCGCATTCTGTGATGCAACAACTTTCACTGGCTGCGCACTGCGCAATGCCCACTTCTCGTTGCTGGAGTCTTTCACATCGTTGTTCCCTTGATCAGGGTTACTACCTATGTAAATGCGAGGAACGTGATGGCTTCAAGTGTACATAAAACGTGGGAATATGTTACCGTCATAGGCTCATTTGAGGGGATGTCGCGACACTTTTCAAAGAACTGTAGCGTGCAGCGTGCGTGTGCACAAGCTAGTGCTAAAATGTATGTACCAAGCAGCCATGCTACTTCTCTCATTATGTATTCGTTACACAGAAACCTTTCTCTTATTGATTATGCTGTACCAAGAAGGAAGATTTTGGAAATAGCTACTTAATTTAGACGATCTTATGGGGCATGCTTATTCGATGAAAATCACGTTTCCACTGATCATTTAGCATTGAAATATACAATAAAAATATCTTGTTTGTGCCTTCAGGGTGGATTGGGCGAGGCACTTGATTGTGCATCATGCAATAGGCACACCAAGTGCATTTGTCACCATGTGGCGGTGGATGATACGATTGAGCGAAGGGCAAAGTGACGACTCTTGGTTGTGAGGCTCCTCTTCCAAATAGCTCTTGCTAAGACGAAGTAGATAGGATAGAAGCAACAGTAAGACACAAAGTTTCGCTAAGTTGCGGCTTGAGTATGTTTATTTGGAATATAAATGCAATACACTTCGTGTAACTGATAACTGTTACATGCAAAATTAACATTGTAAATAGTCCCGGACATGATGACACGATTCTTATCAGTGTTATATATCTACATGGAAACGCTTCAACATCATAATCAACACCCCAGCACAGGCAGAACCTCGGATGATCCTGAGCCACTCAATCGCACATGGTCCATCCGTCAAACGCCAGCCGTGCTCTGGCGGAGCTCTCAAGGCAGCTTCTTTAGCTCGGCACTCAGTGAAGCGGGTTTAGAGGTTGACTCTGAGCCGGCGGGACGCGGCCGCTGCTCTGCCGACGGACGAGCCGGAGGGCTCTCGGGAGCCTCCGCCGTCCCTGTCTGCCAGCCAGGTGGCTGCCAGTCACAGCTCCGCCGAGCCGGTGCACCTTACCCCCGGGTGCAGTCCGTCTGATGGCCGGCTGACGTGGTCGTCCGGCCCCGACCCGTGTGGCGCGCTGCGCGCTAGTCTTCCTGGTCCGAGTCCGTCGATACGCCATGTGGGCGGCGCCAGACTCGTTGCTCCCACATCCGTCCGCATTGACCTCGACGCCAAGCTGGGAGGGAATGGCGAACGGTGTCGATGCAAATGACATACGGAATTTCAGTAACAACGAAATTGATTAACCTTTTTAAATGTTAATTTTGAATTAGTTGATTTATTAGGGCGGCATTTGCTTCAAAGCTTCGTAGATAAATGAGTTATTTTAAGTTGCATTGTTCTTTTTACTTAATAATGCAAGAAACCTTCGCCAGTCTCCTCGTCAATAACACTGGACACGATTGAAAAGGCGAATAGAGCAGTGCATTATGACATGCATATGAATTAACAAGTGGGTAAGAGCTGCTCACCTGTTTCATCTGCCGGATCCAGGTGAGGTCGTCGGATCTGGGGAATTTTCTGGGCCGGCCCCGGCGCGGCGGCATGATGCGTCTCCATGCCTGCCACTCCTCCTCCAGCATGCAGTCGGGCATGGCTCGGAGCGGCGGTACCGACCGGCGGCGCGCGGGCGGGGCTGCCGCAGGGTAGCCCAGTAGGTCCAGTTCTTTTTGCACCGTGCGCCGCAGACGTGTCAGAAGGTCCCGGCTGGGCCGCTGCCGGGTGACGCCGGTGCGGTAGCCGAGCTGGGCAGCCTCGGTGGTATCAGGACTTGGCGGCGGCGGTCCCCGCAGCAGCGCCAGAGCGGCAGCTGCGTCCAGCAGCTGCAGCTGCAGCGGCACCGTGTATACGGCGGGACGAGCACCGGTGTCATCAGCGAGCGGCCGGAGGTCTGAACCCGGACCCGTAGCGCTAGCGGCTTGCTCTTTTTTCTTCACTTCTGAAGGCTTTTCTTTCATCTTCCTGTAAAGTCTTGTTTGCTTGTATGATTTTCTCTCGTCAGGCTGCCGCAAGTTGTAGGACGCGCTTAATTTTATGGTCCTTTTCTTACGTTGTCGTCCTCTGCGCTTTAGGTGCTTTGAGCCTTCGAAACCACTGTGCCTATTTCGCGAGCAGATTTCTTCGACGGGTATTGATTGATGAACCTCCTCCTTTGCGAAGCCCCTAAACCCTTCTTTCTCCTCTGACAGTGGGCTGGATGGGCTGGGTAGGACATAGCTGGTTTCCTCTACAAGGTCCCGAATCTGATCGACCGCCTGTACGCCGTCCAACCGATCCTGTACCGTCTGGGCAGCACTTCTGGCACATCCGGTCACAAGCTCTTCCATGGTAAAACTGAGCACGGTGGTGAGGGAGGCTGCAAGTGGTGGTTTGTCACCAGGCCGTGTCGTTGTCCCGGTACTAGCCTGGGGCGGTTCTGGACTGAAGGAGCTGGAGGGATAACTGTTGTCTGATGTATTGCACGACCAGGACTCCAGGAGAGGGTGCAGAGACGCCAGCACGGTAGGAGATGATGGAGCAGAGAATACGGCCTTCACAGGCTCCAACGCCGCCAAAGGAACGGGAGAGGTTGCGATTTCCGGCCAGTCCTGTACCTACAACAGTGCGTCGTTAGCTTTTAGATATCCGGAATTATGCACGATTTTTTCGCCGATTAGTTCGCCTTATACCTACTCGTCCTTTCCAGAAACCACAAGGGGACCACAATGCTCCAAAGCTACCAGATAAGGACCTCGAGATATATAAATGTTTTTTGTACTTAGCTTTCACGCCATAATCAAACAGTATCCTCGTAGCCTTGACAATATGGATACCTATGCAATCATCTGGCGTTTGTTTGTTTCGTCTGGCAAAGATGATGCCATTTGAAAGGGACCCAGGTAATGCTGTTGGTGAAGATACCTATATGTTCTGCTTTTGAGGGGAATTGAGGGAGAGGTTCTAACCTCAGTGGGCTCTGCCGGCGAATGTTTCGTGGGAGCAGAACCAACTGACGCAGACAGACAGAGACGACATCGCCAGTCGAGCTGAGCTTCTTCGGAACACGGCACGTCCCGCTCCTCGACACAGTACAGATGGTACTGACTCCCGCAGCCGCGGCAGGAGAGCAGCTGAAACACGGTTCAGGTGACAGCGAGTACCACCCACCATATGACGACGGCTGTACCGCGGTTAGTAAGTGGCTAATGGTGGGCCGCCGCCCGACATTTTACATGGTCATTGGTCAAACAATGGCTTGCGCGTATACAAAAAGTACACGTAAATAAATCGGATGCTCCTTTTTAAGCGACAGGCTTAGCTGGTTTAACTAACGGTACCTCAGTGTCCGGATCGGCTCCGCACAGTGCGCATGCGGCGACGGATGGCGACAGGTCGCCGACCAGTGTCACTCCGTGTAGCCAGACCTCGGCAGGGCTGTTCAGCATGTCCATCAGCTCCGCTGTGCCATCAGAGTCAGGACTGGGGCTCGGACCTGTCTCCGGTGGAGATAGCTGCTGCTTCGAGGCCGGTCTTCGACCCCGTTGCGCATTCGGGCCACCTGATTGATAGGAAAGGGGAGGGGCTAACCAGAGAGCCTGCCATTGAAAATCATCCTGTCACTTGTTATAAGCTCGGTATGTTGAGTGGTTAGGGATACCGGATTTGCACTTTGCAGCCTCACCCTGCAGAGTTTGTAAAGCGACGGTAAGGCTCGAGAGACCGACCAACTTATCTACAATGACCAAGACACATACACATTGCTTCAAGCGCTTCACAAATTTCCCCTTTCTTTCTTACGTTTGCCAGAGCCATAGTGGCCGCCTGTGTGCATCACATCACAAGCAACGTCCTTGCGCTGCGCGTGTGTGAAGAGTCCAGATTTCTCTATACTCGCCGAACTCTTATTTTCTTATTTCTCTAATATTTCTCATATTTGATCTAAGCTCATGGGTTTAGCCTCCAGAGGGTAAAAACTCAAAATTTGTCGTTGTTACGGTAGAAGTTTTTGCATGATAACTTTTTTACTCCAAGGTTGTATTGCGCTGATTTTAACGGCGTCGCGGTTGTCTCGTCGAGACGCGTCGAATAAACAATAATTGTTGACTTAAAAAGATCAACTTAAGAATTTGACCTCAGGTCAAGGTCACGGAAAAGGTCATGTTGCATGGCATTCGATTCGTTTTGTTGGGCTGAGAACATTCATTGTGTTTTCAGCAATCTAGCATGTTTATACCTAAAGTCGTTGTCAAAAACTGTTTGAGACGTTTCACGACCTGAGTTGACCTTAGGGGTCTAAAAGGGGGTCACAGGCGCAATTTTCGGGCTCACCTCCGTGTCACTTTCACCTGTGCCCCGATGTTTGAGGATGTTTTCTGCCAAAAGAAAAGCATTTAATGGAGAGGTCACAAAGTTGACCTGATCTTAGGCCACCGATAGATAAATTCCGAGATATGCGACTTGTAACCGATTTCCTCATGCAATAGCAGGGGCGCGGGAACTACTTTCAGACTGGGGGGCACACCATAATAGAGATCAACCTAGGGTAGGTACCTCCAAATCTAGTTTTCTCGCTGGTTTTAGGCCAATTATTTTACATCCCTTGGCTTTTTCAGTAAGAAATGAAACATTTGCAAAAAAGTGCGGTATTCCGTCTGAAAGCATGGGGGCACCGCCCCCACAGCCCAAGAGTTAGGGGGGCAAGCTGTCCCCACTGCCTCCCCCCCCCCCCCCTCGGTTCCCGCGCCTATGTGTAATAGCTTGAGCTTCAAACTTCTGGGATGTATAGTGTATACTGTAGAAATGACTGAATCATTAAGTTTTTTTTAGAGACATGGTTACTTAAATTGCCCTGGTACCATGACCTTACGTGACCTGGGGTCAAAAATCTCGCACACGATGCGAAATTGATATATCATACCAAGTTTCGCGGCGTTGCGCGGCGCAGTTTTCCTTACACTCGCAAAAAAAAACTGGTAGGTGTGGCCAAAAACGCATACTCGTCCCCCCACCCCCACCCCACCCACCCACCCACTCGGTCGAAGGTGAAGCTTGGGTTAAGCTACTTCCATACCTGTGCGTCTTGATAACAAGGTGTGAGCACGCTCCCGATGAAATGACTTTTTATGAGCTGGAAGTGACCGCGAGGTTCTCTTCAAATATTTGGCCTGGAAACACCGATGAGGGCCGATATCAAAAGATCAAACATGGTTCGAACTTATAAGAAATAATTAGAAATAATGTAACCTTTGTTAGGTTCCGTATTCTCAGCCGTATGGTATTTTGGGTAACAACAAATGTGGCATATTAGGAAAAAGGTATCAGAGAAGGCGAACCTACGGTGCAGGATTAGGATGTGAAAGATAACCTACATCTGTCCCAAAAACTACAAGTGCCCCTTTTCAACTCCGCATGATCACTTGCTGCCCTTATGTGAAACTAGTTTGGTTAAGAAGCATCGGTAGTTTTTAGAGCCCAATTCGTTATCCCGCGCCGTGCTTTCGAAACACCCAACGCATAACTCGGTAACCAGTAGATATACATACAGCGCCGCGGAATAGCGCGATCGATAGCTTTTTTAACGCTTTTTCGCCATCACGTCCTCCATCACATCCTCCATCATGCCAATTTGACCTCAGGCCAACGGTCTAGCCTCCAGCCCAGGGACGTAGCCAAGGGGGGGCGGAGCGGGCGCCCGCCCCTCCCTTGGGGTTTTCAGGAGGCCCCCCGAAAGGATTCAGGCCAACGTGGGCCGAAGGCCCACGTTGGCCTGAATCCTTTCGGCCTGAATCCAACGTAGGCCGAAGGCCCACGTTGGCCAAAATCACGTCGGAGGCGAACGAAATTCACGCGGGAATCTAAAAAATGACGTCAGAACAATCAGGGCCCTCTGACCATCCTGACAAGTGACAGCTAGGGCCCTTCTCATCTCCTGTGAATAACCACTAGTGTCTGTGTCTGACTGCTAGGGCCCCTCTGACTCCTCAGTAGAGAGGAGGCCCTCTGTGGGTAGGAGGCCCTGTGTAGAGAGGAGGCCCTCTGCAAAAAGGAGGCCCTCTGTAAAAAGAGGCCCTCTGTAAAAAAGAGGCCCTCTGTAAAAAAGAGGCCCTCTGTAAAAAGGAGGCCCTCTGTAGAGAGCAGGCCCTCTGTAAAGAGGAAATCGTCTGAAATCAGAAGGCCCTTTGAAGAGAGGAGGCCCTCTGTAGAGGAGGACTCCCTCAGTAGAAAGGAGGTCCTCTGCAGGTAGGAGGCCCTCTGTAGAGTAAAGGCCCTCTGAAGAGAGGAGGCCCTTTGCAGAGATGAGGTCCTCTGTACCTATAGAGGAGGTCCTGTGTAGAGACGAGACTCTGAAGAGAGGAGGCCCTACATATGTAGATAGGAAGCCCTCTGTAGAGAGGAGGTCCCTGTAGGGACTAGAGAGGAGGCCCTCTGTAGAGAGGATCCCCTCTGTAAAGGAGGCCCTCTGGAGAGAAAGACACCCTCAGCAGAGAGGAGGCCCTCTGTAGATAAGAGGCAATCTGTAGAGAGGAAGCCCTCTGTAGATAAGAGGCCCTCTGTGGGCAGGAGGCCCCCGGTAGTCAAAGACAGCGTCGTATATTAAGTACATAGAGTGGAGGCCCACTGTAAGCAAATTACCTTCTGGCTTCTGTTCCCTGCTACTCTCTATAGAGAGTTCTCAGTTCTCTATAGTGAGAACTGAGAACTCAGGAAACTGTACAGAATAGACTCCCAACCGCGTCGCCGCCCACTGTAGGAACTAGGAAGGAACAGGGGAGGAGGTCCTCTGTAAACAGAAGGCCCTATCCTATGTAGACAAATTATTTGTATAAATGCGCTCAGAGAAATCATGCCGGGTGCCGTCAACGGTTTTGCCGTCAACGGTTTTACCTGCAGTGGCCGCAAAAACTGCCAAAATAGCCGATATTTTCGGAAACCAGTTTTCGGCAATAACCTACGTCTCAAAATTTGCACGAACTTCCCTTTACCAGCATCGTGTTCCTCTCGTCAAGACGTGTGGAATGAACTATCAATTGACCTTGAAAGGTCAACTTGAAAATTTGGCCTCAGGTCAAGATCATGACCTGACCGATAAGGGCTAAGTTCCATATCAGTCCATCCGTATCGTCGAGCCAAACACAACTAAGGTGTATTCATCGCTCTAGCATGCCTCTATCAAAAGTTATTCGCGAAAAACAGTCAGATACCATTGGTGACCTGAGATGACCTCAGGGTTATCAAAAGGGGTCACGGGTGCCATTTTCATGTTCAGTGTGTCAAAGATACTAGTAATTCAGTGTTTTAGAGTGTTTATAATGACTTCCGTCTAAAAAGGCGACTTTCAATTTAAGGTCGCAAAATTGACCAGACCTTTGTCATCGATATCAAAATTCCAAGACATACACTTTTTGCATTTTGTCGCTCTTGTGCGTTTGCATCTCTAAAAGTTTCAAAGTGTTTGGTCACTCCGTGTAGCTTTGGCAGACATCGAAACTTTTATGTAGTGAGGTCATTTGACCTGACATGGTGACCTGACCTTAAGTGACCAGAGTCTGAAATTTTCACAACGTATGTAGAAATGATGTAGGATAAAGTGTGCCGCGCCGCCGTTTTTGATATATTCACGGAAAACTGCAGGGGGTGTTTAACACCCCCCCCCCCCCGGCAGGGCGCGGGTTAAAGGATGAGCAGCCCATTTCTGTAATATATACCTGTGGCTGTGTTGGTATTTTTACGATGGATGCAATTACCCAACCATTTATCAGACCGTGGTGATATTCCCATAGCCATGCTTCGCACAACTCATAATAATTTATTTTACCGGGAAATTAATATATATCTATCCATCGATTGTTTGTTTCATCTACGGCGTAAATGAAGCAAACCACCTGGACCTAGGAAAATTTACTAACGGAACCACGTTTTACTTACAGCAAGTAAACGTGGCATCATTCACACAGAAAAAATTGATAACCGTATAGTTTCAATCTTGCAGACGTCAGTCAGGTCAGAATCGTGACAAGCCTATTGGAAAATATAATGAACTGTGTCCTGCTTCGAGAAAACGAGTCAAAACCACCCAATTCTTTCTGAATTACGTCAGATTATCTGATCTGTAAGCACCCAGGTGGCATTTACTGACAGGGGCACCGGGAAGGATCATCTGAGGTGAGGTGAGGTCATCAACAGTTTTTAGCCAATAAATCACGACATGATGGGGCTAAATAGTTGTTAGTGTACCAAACCGTTCGCCTGGTCATGCGCCGATTGGTACCCAGCGTGACCTTCCTAGGTCAGATTATGAAGTTGACCTATCTATGTAGGTCGTGATAAACCATGTTATTTGTTATGACCTCTGGCGACCTCAATAGGTATTGACCTGACCCAAAAAAGTTGTTTGCAAAAGTTGTAAGTCGTTCAACGAACTATCAAACGCCGTTGCCGTTTGTCGCTACGATTCGTGCTTTTCGAGTTCTGACGGGGGCCAAAAAGGCCCCCGCCCGATTCAGAGTCTTTCAGAGCCCGCCCGGAATACGGTTAAGCGCTTGAACGATATATGATAATACACCAAGTGTTACTCTGACCGTCATCCAGTATCCACCCATTCCTCGCAGATACTCCCCCTCCTGCTGCGGTTCGGCCGCCACCGCCGCGCCGCCGCAGCCGGCGCTCGAGTTTTTTTTCTTTTTGCCAGTTACCATGCCACTCGGAGACTTGTGATATGCGTATGTTTCTTACCGCTGCAGCGGTAAGAATAAAGAAACATACCAGTGCGCTGGCCATATGAAAGCTGAACCAAAGTCTGCATTATGTTGCATATGTAATTATGTAGGCATGAGACCCTCTGTAGAAAGGAGGCCCCTTTAGGGAGGAGGCCCTCTGTAGAAAGGAGGCCCCCGGGATTCCTCCGCCCCTCCCTTGGCCAAATCCTAGCTACGTGCCTGCTCCAGCCAGTGGGCAAAAATTCTAGTTTTTTTTTACGAAAATTGTTTTTATGTAATAGCTTTAAACTCGAGGGAGCTACGACATTATACTTTTGCCGCATCGTGTTCCTCTTGTCGAGACGCGTCGAATGAACTATAAGTTGACTGAAAGATCATTTTGAAAATTTGACCAGGTCAAGATCATGACCTGACCGGAAAGAGTCATGCTCCAGATCAGTCGATCCGTATCGTCGATCTGAACTCATCTGACATGTTTTACTTTTCAACGCTCTAGCAAGTATCTACCAAAGTTATGGTACAAAAACTGCTGGTGACCTTTCATGACCTGAGATGGCCTCAGGGGCACAAAGAGGGGTCACGGGTGCAGTTTTCTGATTCAGTGTGTCACGTTTATCTATAAACTGATGTTTGAGTGTTTAAAACAACATTCGTCCAAAAGAGGTGCATTTCAATTTACTCCCATTGACTTAAATGTAGAGATCGCAAAGTTGACTTGACCTAAGGTCACAGGTATCAAAATTGTGAGATAGACATTTTATACACACTGTTACTTTTATCAACCGCTGAAAGTTTCAAAGTGATCGTTCATTGAATGTAGGTACTAGCTACACCGGGCCTTTCAACTTTCTGAGGTAAGGTCACTTGGCTTGACCTGGTGACCTGACCTTGAACGACTGGGTCTGGAATTTACACAACATTGTTGAAAAGAGGTATGAATAGATTTACTGAAAATGGTGACGCTTCGCGCCGCCGTTTTTGGGATATTTGCGAAAAAACCTGAGGAGGGCTTCAAAACGCCTACCTCGCGACCCCCCCCCCCCCCCACCACGGCACGGGTTATTGCAAGGAGGACTCGCAAGAAGTGCAAGAAGGTACCTATCCGATGTAGTTGTTTAATATTTTCGGCACCAATAGTCAAACAAGGTTAAGTTTAATTCAGACATTGCTTTCTTTTTAAACATTGAAATAAATTCATGATATGAACGTATTTGTTACAAAAGAGATTTGGTTGGATTTGTTCAACTATGGTGCATTCGCTAGGTAACATCTTGTGGAAAAGGCTTGGTACCTACCAGTTATTTTGTAATCCGAAGGCGATGCGCACTCACCTTTCTGCCAGCAGTAGGTCGATTGTGTGGTGCCATTCTGTCTATAGCGGCCAAGTATTTCATTTTCGCGAGTTTTTAGGTGATCTTTTGATACTGCTGGCTGTTAAACTCTTTTCTGAATTCGCATGTTCAATAGAAGGACGTGATTCTCGACAAAATGTGACCACCATCGTGTTATGGCATATGCGCATATGCGCCGGGCAGCATGTATAATGTTATAAGGTAACTTCTAAATGCATCTAGCTCCAGCAATTAAAACCAAGATTACTTTACTAATTAAAACTGCCCTTTGACTTTGCCTTTAACCATAACAAGCAAAAGAAAGATGCATCAAATTCAGTCAAAAAACAAATACCTCGTGAACGCATTGTTTAGATTGTAGTTCAAAGCACTTCCACGTCATTGTGTTTTCTGCCAGATGGAATGGTCAGCGCTGAAAGACATGTCAGCTTGCCACAGTCCCGAAGCCGGAGGCCCCATCCCTATTTCTATCGGGATATTATCTAATTTTTCCGATTTTGACCTTTCTTATGACCCTGTCGCGTACGTACAACTCATTTCAAGCGTAACCTCTTGATATGGTAAAATTTAAAATAGATCGTAAACTCTGCTGCCGTGATCGGCATGCGATGAAATTTATCAGCGAACATTCAAGGGCATCCTAAACAGAAAACGTTGTCTTGTCGGAACTCGGAGGAAATGCGTCTCACAACAGTGCTGAAACTTGTTCATCAATAATATTATTTATTGCCACAGTCATCAATCAAGAGTCCAAGACCACGCTGCTATTCAGATATCACACATGCAACCAGATATTTCATACGTTCAATGGACGATGGAAGCATGTTTTCTATCGTCATCGGATAGTTACGAAATCACTTTAACAATGAACATTGTACCTATAGTGTTGACTCGACAATTTATAACGAAAGAGTGGCAGCGAATCGTTCATCCCATTTCTGATTAACATTGCAACTTGCTGTGCACAAGTGATAACAGTGTACGTTAAAAAGAAGGTAGATACAGATCATCATCTGTGACTGTACATCTTGGATTACAATGTCCATTATGTAGTTTGCTGCCCGAAACTGTCACCCAAGGCCCTAGTCACCGACAAAAGGCTTTTGGTTCCTATTAAAGTTAAAAAAAGCAATTGTGGCAAAAGTGATGGGCACACACAGTATGGAAACAGTTTAAACACGCACTGCATATTTCTTCTTTACATTTAGCTAACACATCATTCATATTGACCAGCTACAATCGACTTGAAAAAGTAAATGAAATTGTGATTTATATGCAAGTAGACGTATGTATGCCTGTTAGGCAATGCTGCTTGAAACTCCTGCCTAGAATCTGGTCGAAGCTTCTAAGGGTGTGTCTTGTAGACCCGGATTGTCGATTCCCTTCTTCGTATTAGGCTTGCTCTCTGTAAAATAGCATGATATCAGCACTAAGGCTAAGCTATGTAAAATTTTTAACTTATGGCGACATTAACCAATTGTGCTGTGACATATGCTATTGGCAAATGGCATATAAATTTTCGTACGTTAGCCATGGTGTGTTTAAAACTAAAACAAGTTTATTTATTGATTGATCGGTTGTGGCAACATAAACAAAGTCATTTCCCCCATGTCTAATGCCCATGCCTAACCATACGATTCAGTATAAAATGGCATAACATAACACAAATAAATGTGCATTTAATTACACTGTTCATTAAAATTTGATTCCTTGGCAAGGCTGGAAAGCGAAAACACCTATATCCGAAACTATCTACTAGGAAGTTGAAGCCGAAGGTAGGTAGTATTCAACTTTGTCCTCAAAACAGAAATTCAAGATAAACGGCGAGGATGAGTGGCTCACGTCTTTTTGGGAAGATGATTTTTTCGATGGTCATCATTGGCGACTCGAAGCAGAGTGACAACACCGTGGCTAGTACCATCGAGATGAGAAGATTAGTCAGAAATGAATATACCTGAAACGGGAGAGCATCGCTTTGAAGGTGAATATCAGGGTACAAGGGTAATCTAACAGCCGTTATCATGGTAAACGTCGAATATACCTACTAAGAGTGCAAGCATTCATTGCGCTACGCATTATGCTGGTTGCTGAATAATATCTTTAAGCGATCTTAACTTTTGTTTTACATATAGTGAAAATGGACGGTATGCTTACAATGTATGTGGCAGATATTAGGACAAAATGAATATTTTATCGTTAGCGTGCCTAGTCGGGGCTGCCGACGCTCACCATGATGGTATTGCCGAAGGCGGACGGTATCCGGTACGAGGCAAAGTACCAGCACTGCACCTGCACGGCCACCAGGTACGTGGTGTACGAGAGCCGGCCCAGCGGGATGAACGCCTTGTACGAGAGCAGGGTGTCGACAAAACCTGCCGGGGGTCGGGTTAGCGGCGGGTCAGAGCCACGAATGTGTCAGGTCGGACTGGATTCAGCGCGACGGCGAGCTGATTTTGTTAATGCCATTATCAATACAGAATAGGCCACTACCAACGAAACGGCACAGTGTACCTATATACTAATCACCTGAGGAAGACTAAAATCATATTTTTATGTGTGACAGGACTTCCTGAAATGATGAGAAATTGTCCCAAAATTTCCTTTATTCAACTACATCTTAGGAACATGCAATATTAAGCAAGCATTGAATGACATGAATTATATGTATGGACCACCAATAAGAGCCGCACCAGGTCGCCCGTGCCGCGCGCAGTGGGGGCCCGCGTGCCCGTCACTCACCGCCGTAACCGGTGACGCAGGCGAACACCACCCACGAGATGGCGATGGCCCAGCCGAGCCGGTGCAGCGAGCCGTAAGACACCGCCTCGGCCATGGTGTAGGTGGCCTGCGGGTCCTTATTCCACTGGTGGGTGCTGTACACGATGGTCAGCGCCATAGCCGCCATCACCGTCCACGTGGCTAGGTTCACCGCCTACCGCAGAGTTATAGGTCAGAGGCCAGTTTTACCAACAGAAAAATAGCCGCCTGCCGGAATTTTTTGCCTAAAGACCGCTTTTCATACGGAGCGTAAACGCGATGGGCACGTACGCGGATAGGGCTTTATCGTTTACGCTCTGTATGTGAAGCGGTCTTTAGCGGTCTTTATGCAAAAAAAAAAATCCGGCAGGCGGCTATTTTTCTGTTGGTAAAACTGGCCTCAGAACTCGAAACAGACGAGCAGTCAGGTCAGAAACCAGCCAGTCAGAGACCGACGCGGGAGGTGCCTGATGAAGCCATGAGCGAGCCAAGAGTGCATGAGTGCAATGAGGGTCATTATATATTGACTGAAGTCCGCCATTTCAAATAAGTTTTTATCATTACAGACTGACCTTGGGAATGGTGATGGCAACTTTGTTCGTCTTGATGTGGTGAAGGATCAGCCCAGTGATGATTCCAATGATATAGGGGGATGCACGACACCACGGAACGACGTAAAAGTCCGTAAACATGTCCTCCGTTTTTGCTCTGAAAGAAAACACGATTATTCGATCATTGAGTAGATAAAGCTATAAGCTTATACTTAGCACTTGTTTTAATTACATGCAGCTTAATTTATTTGCTTTTTTACTTAAATGTCCTCTCAGGCACCTAGGAAAACCGCTTTAGAATAAGATACCTTAGATACGTATTAGGTATGCTTAGAAAATAACCCTAAGACATGACACGATCTTAATAACTTCCATGCTACTTCAATAAGATGCCAGCTGATAAGCATGTCTTATAGAAACAGCTGCAGTGGGCTGGCAGTTTCACAGTAGCCTTTAGGGTGAATAGGTCAAAAACGCCCCCCTTAAGCGCGAAACCTTCTGACACTCAACCCAACACAGATTACTTAAACCTTTGGGCACCATCATGTAGCTCATTCTTTTTACTACGCGTTGAGACCAAGAAAAGACACCTGCGTGTGGTATTTAACCCCCCAAAAGGGTTTTCGCATACCCTTACAAAAGGGCGTTTTGCCCCATACCCTGGGTAATACGCCCACACCCATGTGCAAAGCGCCCCCACCCCATCCATCAACAGAAAATGATAAACATGGCAGAACTTGACGTCATTCTGACGTCATTTGTGGTCAACCTATCATAGCCTTTGGAATAAAATTTTGTTGCAATGTGTAAAATGGATGCCCGGAGGAGTCCTGAAAGTTTGGTGACGATATCTGCAGTCGTTTAGGATATATCAGCAAAAAAGGACAGGGAGAGGCCTTTTCGGCCCCGACCTACAGGGCGCTACCCTGCACTCTCACCACCGTGCAAAACGCCCCCCTTTCAGAAAACTGGGGGCGTCTTGCCCCATGCATCGAGTAGGCGTCTTGCCCCATCCACTCCATTTCCGGTCAACAAAATATTGACAAAAAACGCGCCACTAACGCCGCAGCATAATACATTCAACAGAATGACAATAAAACGCAGTTTTGAGTGATGTGCACAATAGCAAGTTTTGTGATATAAAGAGGGCATCAAAATATTAGGAATCTTCTGTAAAAACAACAAAAACCACACCCAAAACCAACATCAGCACCTACCCACGCTGCTCCTCAAGACGCAGAACCGGAAATAGAGACCTACGTAAACAAGCAGCTGACTGTTCTGAAAGACAGGATAAAACACCTATCCGTCGATAAGAAATACGATTTTTTTAGGGGAGGCGTTTAACCCAGGGGTGCGTTTTCCCCACAGTTACCCTACTATGGGATTGTGCCGGTTCCTCAGTTATTGCTATTGACTGGAGCTAGTCCAGTGCCACGGTGTTCATAAACATGAATTCGATACGTTGCTGAATCTTCACCATGTTGTACATAGGTGCCTCACTCACGCGGCCATGGCGTTAAAGAACATGGTGGTGGGCGGCAGGTCCTTTTGGTAGATGACAGTGGCAGGGATGGCCACAGACGCTGCTGTGAGCAGGCCAAGCCAGACGGCGCCTGCGAGGAGGAGACACCATCTCAGAGCAGGGGTCACCAGAGACAGGCACAGCGGATCAGAACGGGGGTCAACAGAGACAGCATCTCAGACCATGGGATCAGTGGAGACAAGATTTAAGACCAGGGATCAGCAGAAGCGGACAGCGGCTCAGATCAGCGTTCAACAAAGACAGAGACAGCGGCCTTAGACACTTGTGCGCCAATCGAGGTGACACTGTTTGTTTTGAATGAATGTGTTAAATACCTATATGAGATGAAATGAGATGAAACCATGGGTCAGCAGAGACAGCAATGCTAAGGCTCGGGCAATGTGACTGACTCACCTATCTTTTTGTTGTACACGAACGGAATGATCATGAACGGAGACAACAAGAACAGCTGGAAGTCGACCGGGAGGTACCAGGACTGGCCAACGCACTGAAAACAGCCATCAACATCGCATGTCATGTAGGTAGCTGTTGCGTCAAAAATTATTTGCTTATATTAAGGCTAAGTGGATAAGTGGAAGTTTGATCAACGCCATGTGACACAGATTCGTTGGGGACCAACCAGCACGTCTTGACATCGTGCTATGCGCCTTCATCAGCGAATAGACTTTTCCTAGATATACCTACTTATCGAAAAATCACGGGTGTTTCAAAACTGTGACAGCAATTTTAACCCTTTGCCCCTTTGAATTTCTTGTAAATTCTCTGAAAACAAAGCTTACGCATCATACCAGCCGTCTTATTGGCTATGCAGAGCCAGCTCACCAGCTCCTCATAGTTGAAGTAGTTGTTGATGTAGAGCAGGTTCCTCCACCAGCTGATCTGACACTGCACGGCCAGGTTTTCCATCACCATTCCCAGGCCAGGCCCGGTGCCGATCCGACGGATTATCGTGGCTGTTATCGCTACCACAACGGCGTACACGGGAGTCAGCCTGCGGGGGAACGGGAAAGGTCAGCCTGCGGGGACACGGGAAAGGTCAGCCTGCGGGGACACGGGACACGGGAGTGAGCCTGCGGGAGAACGGGACACGGGAAAAGTCAGCCTACGGGGACAGGAGATAGGTCAGCCTGCGGGGACACAGGACACGGGAGTCAGCCTGCGGGGACACAGGACACGGGAGTCAGCCTGCGGGGACAGGGGGCACGAGAAAAGTCAGCCTGCTGGGGGAAGGGACACGGGTGTGAGTCTGCAGGGGCACGGGAAAAGTAAAAAGTTTATTTGCCGCGCACGGGACACTGAATAGGTCAGCTTGTCGCGTTCAATGCACGGGAAGATCAGCATTCCTAGCGGGCACGGGAGTCAGCCTGCTGCGGCAGACGGAAAAGTCGATCTGTCCCGCATGGAACAATCGAAGCCACTAAATCCACAATCCATTCTTCACTTGACTGCAGGCCACAGCGAAAGATTGCATTGGTATGACATCATTCATAAAGTTTTTATGTGTACATAGCTACCTACACACTGATCGTCTTCCTACCTGAGATAGCGGTGCAGGTACATCATGGGTACGTCCATCAAGCCCACCCGGCCGCCCTTGGCCGCCACAGTCTTCATGAATGTGTAGGCCACCATGATGCCGCCCAGACAGAAAAAGGTATCGACGGAGAGCAGGCCGTTCATCAGTACCTCTATCGCCGGCGCCTTGATTATCTGGTGGGAGGCGATGCATACGGACGGTCAATGACCATGGCGAAGTCATGTATCGATTTGCTTTTATTGGCTCCACACTCTATACTGATGGGCCTCTTTTTTCGCCTTGAATGCAAATGATCTGTCATTTATGATAGCTTGAAACTCTTGAGAAAATCAAAATACTGTTTTTGTAGGTATTGATGTGACGTGTGCACATGCCGAGCGCCAACGGCACTAATAATCAATATTGCCTGGTGTCTTACATGCTGAAAACTTTGTGCCATCCCAGGTCTTACCTCGAGAATGTAGGCCGTGTTATTCCATGCACCGCCTCCGAGGGCGAAAATGTAATTATGACCTGCCACCACCCACGTCAGCGAAAGGAACCTGCGGCGAAACAAACCGATTTAAAATAAACCAAAATGCCTAGCATTCTATGCTTCATTTTGAAACCGCATGAGGCATTAGACTCGTAATAATGTTGAAAAATCTTACCAATCAAATGCTGTTCTGACGTATGAATTGGTAGGCCTATGTATTTTTACTTTCTTGAGGCAACGCCCAATAGGGTACAGAGAAACACACTGAATCGCAAACATTTCATGGTGAGTGATATCTCAGACCAAGAAAGTCACATTTTTCACCTTCCTACCTCATGCCGTGGATACAGCCGAGGTTGTCAGAGCCAGTCCGGGTCGACAGCAACCTTTTGCCGTTATAGCGCAGCGAGAAGGCGTGGACGATCTGCCAGTTGGCTGCACAGACAGACACAACGGTGGCGATTAATTAGTTGCGTTGAATTGATTACAACGATTCAACTTTAAGTACGTTACAAACATCTAAAATGCGAAATGAAATATGTTTCTACTTTCTATGGTTTCAAATAAATATGTACATATTAACCCGCGCCCTGATGGGGTCTGCCGAGCAACGCGGTCTGATGGGGGGGGGGGGGCATTTTGCCCCCCCCCCCTAAGATCTGGAGAACCACGCAACATAGCGACAAGCGGCAAATGGCGTTAGATAGCCCCAACGGGGAACTACCTTGTGACCCAATTTCATTGACCTCAGTCAAACCGATGACGTCACAGGTCAGGTCAAAGGTCGAAATTTCACCGTTTACAGGCATTTCAAGAAATGCGTTGTAAAATCGAGTAAAATGCATTTCATTGAAAATCATCGATGGGGAAATGTTCATCAAACACATATTTTGCTATTTAAGGTCAGTGATACCAGGTCAGGTCACAAAGGTCAGGTCACTGAGGGTCACAAATTAAAAATATCATGTGATGCATGTTTTATGGTCCATTTTATATGCCAAATGCGATTATGTGGGACAGGCAGCCCTTGGGGTCAGTTGAGATTATGTTTTGGTAAAGGTCAGGTCAAGGTCAGGTCAAATAAGGTCAAATTTTAAAGTTGATATTTTGCATGAAATGGGTATCGATTCGATGCAGCTTGTCACGGGGAGTTCAATGGTCGTCTCCATTTTGCGCTACGAGGTCTGGAATTGCTAAAAATTGAGTTCAAAAATTTGACGTCATCAATTTTTAACAGTTTTTTCGCTATAACTTGGCCAAAAAAAAGAGGTATCGATCTTAAATTTTGTATGTAGGTATATCGAAGAGCGCAGGGACTATCACATATATTCCGTTTATTTCGAAATTTGAAAAAATGGAAATTTTGAGTTTTTCTTAAAAAAAAATCAATTTTTTGGATTTTTTGGGGATCAAAATCAAAAAATTTCGAGAATCTGAGATAGCAATTTTGTAGCGCCGTCTTTTCTCTACACAACCACATAAAGAACATTAAAATTGCTTGTTAACTGTAGAATTGGTGAGCGTTTCAAGATGTCATGTTTTTTGCTCATTTTTACTCGAACATGACCTCAGTTTGACCTCAATAACTCCTGACCTGAGGTGACCTGTGACTTGAAATTTTGTGTGAAGGTGTCAAATTGATGCCCGGTAAGGTACCCAAAATTTGGCGGCGCTGTGCGGCGCCGTTTTATCGCTATTTAAGAAAAACCAAAGGGGGGGGGGGGCAAAATGCCCCCCGCACCATTCGGGCGCGGGTTAATAGAAAATAAATATGAAACAGCATTAATTTGGTGGTATATCGAGGCTAAATCACGTTGCTGATTCCGTTCAGACAGCCTCCCTTTGCCCCCGATGGCCGTTTTGCCGTGGCCATTTTCCCACACTGGTACATACCTGGCGCGAAGGCCGACTCGGCCCTGCCGACAATAGCGTCCCCGGAGGAGGTCTTGGCGGCGCGGGTCACGTAGATTCCCACCACATCCAGGGTGGTACAGAGGACCACCACCACACCAAACACCGCCAACAGTGCGCTGAAACGACAACCAACACTTGTGTCATCCATGATCTCCGGAGTCCGGACCATGAACCGGGACCGCGGACTGCAGCCAATCGTCATAAACGTGTTCATGGGAATTGGGAGATTTGAAAGGAATGCGATACCACTTTTTCTTTGTGAGCTGTTAAAAGTATTGTTTTACATCTTTAGGGAAATCGACTTTGGTTAATGCGTAAAAATTACTCACCTGTGTTACAGGCTATGGTCATTATAAGTACCTACAGGCTGAGTGTCAAAGCATCCTTACCGTTTTAATGAATAAAAAAGCGGCGTTTCTTCTCCCAGGTCAAGGTGGTGTAACCGACCGCACCACTCACATGACAACGATGTCGTTAGTCTCCAGGGTGGCCTTCTCGCCGTCGGTGTGACATCGGACGTCGCTGACGTAGAGAAAGGTGCCGTTTCTGCTGTCCAGCCACTCGTCCAGCGAGGCCTGCCGAAGCGGCAACCCGTGAAATATGGCATGATCGGTCAGATAAAAAAAAAAAATCAGCCCAAGCGGTCACGCCTATGTTGGAAGAAAGATGCTGGTGAGAAAGCAAGAAAGTAGGTAAGACTAATATTCAAAGCTAATCTAACTAGATACAATCGGTAGGCATATAGGACAACCCTAGATATATGCGTCTGCCGGTAGTAGCGTTACCAGCACAGGGTAGGTATAGGCAGTGGCGGCGGAAGCGGGGGGGCAGCGGGGGCACGGCGCCCCCCCATCTTCCAGGGTGGGGGGCAAACATATCTTTTTGCCCCCCCAAAATTGTTATCGACGAAGTACCACAATACTTCCATACTACCTACGTCAGGAACATATGCCAGTTTGGCTGAGTACCTTTTTATTAAGTTGATATAGCGAGTAACTTGGATTGATAATAGCCGTTTTCACGACGGGCTATCCGGCGAGCTAGTCCGTGACGGACTATTTCCACCAAACGCCCTCCACACATAATGCTCAGAAATCAAGCAGAGCTATCTACGAGCTACCGGTAACCGAAGTCTGGAAGAGTAGGACGGAACGCGAGTGGCCCGGCAGGCGACACGGACGTCACGAAAGTGCGTCTGAGCGTGCCACAGGCCTTTCCCCGCGACTCTGCCAGACGCCAGCCGGCATAGGCGCGTGAGCCGGGGGGCAGCATGGGGGCAGCCGGCCCCCACAACTCTGGGGCCGTGGGGTCTCTGCCCCCGCAAAGTTTCAAAGGGCCAGGAACCGTCGGGGCAGCTTGTCCTCCCCATATTAGCGGCCGAGGGCCTCAAAGAAAAGCTGAATGGAAGACAATACCTATTTAAGTAAAAAAATCCCCCTCTGTACGGGGACCCGCAGTTGCTATTGTACACGAACCCCAACTCTAGCCGTCTGTCCTGTCCAGTAACAACCGATAACATTGATATCGACTGCCGGTCCCTGCACAAGAGCAGCTGAGGTTTTCTGTGCGTGCCCTCTGACAGCTTATCGTTGTTCCCTGTGAGGGTGCTGGGACAATTTACTCAGGGTCGCTGTATGTACAGTAGCAACTGCGGGTCCCCGTACCTGACTTGACAGCTCATGTGTGGAAGCTTTAAACGTTTATTCCAGGTTACCAAAAAGGTAGTTTCTTGACTCAGATGAGACTAATTATCTCACTTATTTGCAAATGTTTTATTTTTTATTTTGTTGTAAAGGCCAAGAGGTGAAAAATAAGTGGCCTAAAACCGGTGAGAAAACTAGATTTGGGGGTACCCTAGGTTCCGGGAAGGATCAGGTGTGCCCCCCCATCCCAAAATACCTTCCGCCGCCACTGGGTATAGGAGTTAGGAATAGTTACCATGACGTCCTGCTTGGTGCAGGAAGATGGGATGCAGTAGCCGTATCGGAGCGGCGCAGTGGTGACCACGCTGCCCGTCACCAAGTTGATGACTTTGAACGGAAGGAACGGCACCAGCCCCAGATCCTGAGCGTCGTCCTGCAGTCCTTCTGAAGCCTGTACCGGAGCGAGCGTCGAGCTGGCGGCACGTCATGAATAGATGGAAGTCAGTCAGCTGCTGGAGACAGAAGCATTCAAAAGGGCAGGCACAGTGGCGCGGGAACCGGGGGGGCTGGCGGGGGCTGAGTCCCCCCAGCTTTTCGGCTGGGGGGGCTCGTAATATATTTGAGCCCCCCCCCCCCAGCTGGAGGAATCGAAGTCGGAAATCTACCAACATAATTTCATAGATTCATACATAGGCGTGGGAACCGGGGGAGGGGGCAGTGGGGGAAGCTTGCCCCCACAACTCTGCGGCCGTGGGGGCGGTGCCCCAAAACGTTTCATGAGGCCAGGAACCGTTGGGCAGCTTGTCCTCCCCAAATTAGGGGTTGTGGGTCACAAAGGAAGAAAGCATGTAAGTGAAAAATCCACCTATTTCACTGGCTCGGCAACTCATTTGGCAGATTAAAACCTTTCTCCAGGCTGCCAAAACGGTAGTTTCTTCACTCAGCTGAGACGGAATACCTTACTTTTTGAAAATCTTTTCGTGTTTTTTTTTTTTTTGTTGTTGTTGTTGAAAAGGCCAAGGTCTGAAAAATAAGTGGCCTAAAACCGGTGAGAAAACTAGATTTGGGGGTACCCTAGGTTGATTTCTATTATGGTTCAGCCCCCCCCCAGTCTGGAAGAAGGTCCCGCGCCACTGGGCAGGCAGCATGCAAATGCATGGTGAAATTAAAAGGCAAAGTTGAACAAGCAGCTTTGTTTCTAGCAAGTTCGGAGGGGGGACGTGCGGAACGTGCTTACGAGATGGTCGCCTGGCAATACTGTCCCACGAAGGACGTGTCTGATATGCCGGGGTAGACGGTGTCGTTCAGCTTCGCCTTCACCCGCAGGCACTCGTCGAAGCTGCCCAGCATGTTGTTGTTGCCGTAAAAGAAGCCGTCGGGGAGCTTGCCGGATGCATCATGCACTGGAAGGAAATGGGCTCGGTGAAATCCTTGCTATCTCTCTGTTATCCCGTTGTGACAATGTGACAATGTTCCATGACGTTTTATTTTTGATGAGCATTTACCGAGCAATTTACCAGCCATGGGCTAGTGTTGATATTCTATGATATTCTAAGCATCAACTCATGCCAACTGTTATGCATCGCTATATACACTTCGGTATAGGTATAAGCATTCAATGGCCATATCAAATTGAAACAGCATCTTCGTTAAAAAACCCTGAGTGACTCAACAAAAGCAAATAACATAGAAATTGTGAATGTTTGAACAATCATCGACGCTGTGCACCTCCATCCACTAAGTGGACGCGGCTGCTCGCTCGGTGCAGGCCGCCGAACGAGACGATTGGTCGGATTTTCGTCCCCGCCCGGGGCGATGGCCGGTCACGTGATCGGCGCCGAGGCAGTGCCGGATGAGGCCTCAGCCGTGCCCGGTGGCCGGCAGACAGGCATGGGTGGGTTCACGACGCCTCGGAGGCGTTTTAGTAGCTATTTCGTCCGTTATTTCGTCTCCATTTACAGATGAAGTCGCACTGAGAATAGGTTCTTTGCATGCGTCGTATCGGCGCATTTTATTTGCAACAGTGCACACAGGTCGAGGCCGAGGCGACTGCTTCCACATTGAAGTGGTACAGTAACAGAAAGCTGCTGTTTTATGTTTCCCTCGTTGGTTTTAAGGGTCTCGTCGGAGTCTTAAAGGTAGTGTGCCACCTTTGAAAGATTTCCCGTTTTATTTTTCCTAGGATAAGAAGCTTCTGTTTTTACCTAATATCGCAAAAAAAATCAAAAATGGGCCTGGAATAGTGCCTTTTTCGCCTAAAAGTTTATCGGTTTTTAGATATGTATAACAACTGTAGTGGGCTCACCTGCAAACAGGCGTCGGGCAACAATCGCGAATGCGGCGCACTTGTGACAATAAGCAAAGGTCATTATAGTGTTACGACCATACGACGTACGGGAATGAGTTATCAGCTGTCTAATCGTAGACAACACAATGTCGAGCCTTAAACTGTAAGCCCGTATTGGTATTGTTTCTTTTATTTGGCTGTCGAACATTATTTATGGTTTGAAATATGATTTTATGTAAAATAATTGATATGAAAAAGCCGTCTTATAAGTTATGACCCCATTTCACCACACGCAAGTGGCAGAAATGACAATGATCAGCTGACGCATTTTTCTTGGCCGAAGTCAGAGCGCGCGGCCCGACGCACCACGCGTATTTGGAAATTCCGACCTCGACGAGCATCAGAAGCCACCTAACAGGCGTGTTCGAAACCGCAGGAGATGATGATGAACGGGTTTATCGAAACTTGATTGGATGAGCCTATCGGTAATAGCGATTTTAGTGTGTGCATTTATTGTTCATAGTGGTGTGAAATGTGGTTGGGGTACGACCGACAACCCGTCGGGGCGAATTTCGCACTGGGGTACTCAAAATTTGAAGAATTTAAGACGTTTCCATAAGTTTTGAAGGTATGGATAAGTTCTAAAAATCCGGTTCTCCTTATCCGGGTCAGTAACTCCATATGGTCCAAGAAAGCTGGCACACTACCTTTAAAGGGACTGTCCCACCTTTGCATTAGTTCTGAGTAGAGATTGCAATCCCGGCACGTTTTGCCAATCCCGGGATCCCGAAAGTTTTTATTTCGGGATCCCGGTCTAGTCACTAAAAGTCGTAAGAATAATTTCCTACTGCCATATTTTGCGTATTTTAGCTTACCACAAACAAAGCGGCAACCAAAAGCCATCCTTAGACCATGTCATTTGTATTAAAAACGATTGAATTTGCGAAGGAAACGTTTCGATTTGATTTGCATTTCTTCCCAATTGGCCTTTATAAAACTGTGCGTCGACCAGTGCGTTTACTACCTCATCTCGTCATTAAGACGGCCGTTCCAGCACATCAACGCCTCACTCACTCTTCGTCTACGCTACTCGTATTTAGCGCGACAGTTTTAAGCCATTGCTGGTAGGTCTGTCTATTTTAAAACTCGCGACCAGTGTACGCCAAATTTGGCAGCTCCCTATTTCACAATGTTTTCAAGACGTCGCTTGGTCACTTCACCTCCTTCCGGTTCTACTTTCATCACTAATGTCTCTCAGACTTTGCTCCAAAGTCGCTTTGAGGGCAGAGTCACTGACTGGGAGAGCTCCACTCTACCGTCTTCAACGTTTAAAACCCTCGCCGGCCGAGGGGGGGGGGCGGGTGCCGCCCCCCCCCCATAGGGTTTTTTCGCGATAGCTCCGAACACGCTGGCGATAGAGAGCTGAAACTTGGCATACCTGACCTTTGATCCAAGCCGCATCTTTTGACACCAACCGCATTTTTAGGTCAGGTCAGGTCACTGACCTATGACGTCATAAGTGAACCTCTGCACGGTCTTCAGATGTCGCAACTTCGCAACGCCCTCACTGCCAGAGGAGATGTCACAGGGAAATGAAACTTGCAGGATCTAGTATCCATTATGAGTCTCACAACTTGTATATCTCGGATTTTTCCTAAAGGTCATATGAGGTCAGGTCATTTTCGTGACCTCACCATTATAAGTCAATGGGGAAAAATTCAAACTGCTATTCTGGCGCCGGGAACGATCTCCAACTATCTCAAGCACACAGAATCGTGATTTGATGCACTCCTTGCAAGGTTAGATGCGCCACTTTTGCAATGTTGACCTTCCGTGACGTCATTTATGACGTCATCAAGGTCATATTAGTTTTTCGTCAATAACTCCCGATCAAATTGAGCTAGCGAGTCGAGAAAGCCACCAATGGACTCAGGAAGACCTGCCGGATCGAATGATATGCGACATGACCTCTTTCGACCAACTTCGTGACCTGGGGGTGCTGACCTGACCTTGACCTGAGGTCAACACCCTAAGTTGACCTGACCCGAACAAGAAGCATATCATTCGACGCGCCTGAGCGAGGCGAACACGATGCTGCCAAAATCGCGGCTCTGCGGCCGTTTTTTGCGAAGTTATTCACCAAAAACTGAACCGTACCCTGGGGCACTTGACCTGACCTCAGAGGTCACCGGTTGACCTAGGACCTTAAAATCGGGTACCAATCTCTGCGTCTCGTAACGGCGCACACGCTCGTTTTTTCCGCGACGCGCTAGCTCCACCAGGGGCGAAACGGCGAGGGGGGGGGGGTCGTACCCGCCCCCCCCCCCTCGGCCGGCGCGTATGTAGAAAACCAATAGGTCCGGCGAGGGTTAAATCAGTGAGCTCTGCCGTCACTTGCGTGACATCTGTGACATCTTTCTGCGACACGAGCACAAAGACTGTCTTGATGACCTCTTTTGTTCCGGCCACGCACGGACAAGTCAGAATCGCTGAACGATTCGTGATCCTGAATCCTGATAAAGATGTTGCAGCACTGATGCTGCATTTTCTTGTTTTTTTTTTTTGTTTTTTTTTTGGCGTTCGGGACCCTTTTTCGTACACATTTGAGCGGCTTAACCGCTGTGGGTGATACCCGGGAGCTACCAACACGGTCGATTGTGGACGGCCGATACGGGGTGCCAGCTAAATTGTTTCTCTGCTTTATGTCACGCAGCACCATGAACAGTGTAAACAAGACTCGTGCAGCGGCTACATTCTTTTTATGGTGAAAGACTGATTTTTTTTTTTTCGGGATCCCGGGATTGGCGGAATTTCGGGATCGGGATCGGGATTAAAATCCCGCCGGGATCCCGGGTTCCCGATCCCGGGATTGCAATCTCTAGTTCTGAGTTGAGATAGCCAAGTTGGCGGCCAGGTTCAGAAACCACTATATATCCTGGCCGCAATATCCTCAGTTTCGTGGTGTTAAATAAATTCGTTCCCTTCATTTGAAAAGTGGGCCTTAGCTAAGGCCCTGTCTCTTAACTATTAACGGCTATTTGATGACGTCATTACTCATTTGCCTTTTGAACGCCTGTCACACATTCAAGTGAAGTTTCACTTGATTTACGAATAAGCCAATCAGAGACACTCTTGTTATTGTATGAGCCGCGTCATATTTCAGAGCAAATATATTTGCTGCCAAATTTCCCCTCACATTGACATGAAGTAAATCCTTCATTACGTCACAGATTTGATATAAATGACGTCACGATAAAATATGAAAGTCGCAATATCTCAAAAAGTATACGATGAAAACGCGTAAAAACTTGCAGAATTCGTCAAAATATAATGAGTAACATTTCCGAATCCTAAACGGTACTTTTTTGAAGGTGGGATAGTCCCGCGCACCGACGGGGGGGGGGGCGGATATCCGCCCCCCCCTGAGGTTTTTCGCGAATAGCGGGAAAACCGCGGCGCTACGCGCCGCGAAATTTGGTATGACTATTCCCTCATCAATTTTACACATGGTGTGCAAGTTTGAACCTCCTACCTTTTAAGGTCAGGTCACCAGGTCACTTTGAATGACCCAACCTCAAGTCACTTTTTTGCAACTTTGTCACCGTGCCAGAGCTACAGTAGATGTCGGAGGCCTTTGAAAGTCGCAGGATATTATTAGGTTATTAGTAGCTACAATTTGTATATCTCGGAATTTTGATATCGGTGACCTAAGGTCAGGTCAATTTCGCGACCTCCCCATTATAGGTAAGTCAATGGGGGAAAAATCAACTCCCTGTTTTTACCACTAAAACGGTTCGGAATGGCCCCATATACCATACATGACTTCATATACGATCAACCTTCACTACCTTGAGGTCTGTTTTGCTGTTGGGCAGCTGTGAGGTCATGTGACGTCATCAAAGGTCACCAAAGGTTTTTGGCCCAATAACTCCGTACAGGAACAAGATACAGACGCGTAGATGGTCTCATTGTGTTCAGCTCGTCAAGACGCATCGAATGATATACATAATGACCTCGAGGTCACGTGACCTGAGGTCAACCTTTGACCTTGACCTTTCGAGGTCAACATATATATCATTCGATGCGGATTGACGAGAGGATCACGATGATGCCCTTAGTTTGTTCCTATCTTGACTAATTCGAAAGTTATTCGAGAAAAACTCTCTCAATATCTAGCGCCGCCATTTTGATTTTTTCGACCCCTGTGACGTCATCTTTGACCTGACCTGAAAATGACCTTAGTAAAAATTGTAGATCTTGACCGTGCGTATCCGATGCCGTTTACCGCTTGTCGCTATCTTGCTTCGTTCTCGAGATCTCAGGGGGGGGGCGGTCATCCGCCCCCCCCCCCGTCGGTGCGAAGTTGGCGCAGACCCCCGTCGGTGCGCGGGTTTTAAGCTTTGCTAGGGCTTGTTGAACGTTCATTGTGACAATTATGACTAGATAAGTGAAACTTTTTTAAATATAAAGGTACTGTATTATAGAAAGCCTTCGCAAACGCGTTTCGATTATATCATCTTCAGTGCTAGCTTCCCATAATACAAAAAGAAAATGGTACAAAAGTTCACAACACATCGCAAATACACACGCTGCAATTTTTTCTCTCACAATATCACGGGTAGAATGTTTTTATATACTTCTGGAATGCAAGACCGCAAATCGCCCCTCCTAAGGTGTAAAAGCCCCCCTTATGGTTCGTACATGGCACTCTTTTTGCTAGGGCTCGTTGTTTGCATATTTGTTAACGAACAATTCGTGAATAACTTCATATTCAGTGCAAGGTTTGGTGCTTACATTCTGCATTTTAGACCGTGCATGACGTCATATAAGACGTCACTAAGGCTGTTTGGTCAATCTGCATTTTTCGTCAATAACTTCTGATGAGCTTGCCAATCGGGAAAGCCAACAATGGCCTCAGAAGGAATGCCAAATCGAGTGAATTGCAGCATGACCTTTTCTAACCTCGTGACCTTAGTGATTTGACGGTTTGACCTAACCTATGACCTCCTTTAACAAACTTTGTGGCCTGAGTGATTTGATCTGCCCTTGACCTGAGGTCAACACCCTAAGTTGACCTCATCCAAAAAAGTACCTACATCATTCAACGCGTCTGGCCATGAGGAACGCGAATCGCGAATGCGATGGTGCTACAATCGCGTATAAACAACCTTTTTTAATGAAATTATTTACAAAAAGAATTACCTTGGAGCACTTGACCACCTCAGATGTCAATAGTCCACCTGAGACCTTAGAATCAGTACCTAAGCAGTCGCTGTGTCTCGTAACGGAGCGCGAGCTAGAGTTTTTCCGGAAGGCTCTAGCTCAATTAGAGGCGAAACGGCAAGGGGGTCTTCTCCGCCCCCTACTCGCTCTTTGTTTACGAAAACGTGGCCGATGAAGTCACATGCTCGTGAATTCGTCTGTTCGTGAACAGCTTGCTTATGTCTGATTATTTGGAAAATTAAACAAACAGCAAACCCCGATCTTTGCGATGATTGCAACGCGGTAATCGTTTTCTGCATTCTCAGCATCTTGAAGATCGGGATACCGATGAAGTTATAAAGGAAAATGCGTGCACCTATTGTATTGAAAAATACAAAACAAACATACCTGCCAACAATACCTAAGTGCGTTTTAATTTGTTGTGTTAATATCTACGATTTAAAAGCATCTGAATTGATGCAACTGATTTACGTCAATACGATTGTAAATTAAACTGTAACCGATTCCATGTGGAGCATTTGGTATGTGTAACGTTAAAGGTAGCGTTACGTTTCCTACAACATGGAAGCTGAGGTATCGGCGAATAGGGATAGTTAAACTAAAATACTTTGTGAATGACATCTCCTTGAAAGTATGTAGGATATATTTAAAAAAATTCAAAATTAAAAATATTTCAAAATTCAAATTTGAATTTTGAATTTATTTTTGGTTTGACTCATTGTAAGAAGCCTAAGCACAGGCCCAACGTCAAACCCTGGATGCGATTTTCGTCTTTCGCTATGGGGTTGCTATATCATTGCGTTTTGGGGGCGCTGGATTGATTTCAAGGTCTGGTAATCGAAAATGCCCGGTTGCTAGTTGCTACTCACTGCTGAGCGCCCAGGGTCGGGCGCTGTTGAGCTCCTCCAGGTAGGCCCGGCTCTGCTGGCGACACAGCTCGTTCGAGACGCTCTGCTGCATCGGAGCCAGCCAGGCGGCCACCTCATAGGCCCACTCGGGTTGCTCATCTCCGAAGCTCTCTGCAGTCACCCGGTCCGGGAGCTCGTCCTCCAGTGTGAAAGTCGCCGGCCGAACAAGGGTCGGCGCGGCGGGCGCTTCCGGCTGCTCCGGCAGCCCTGCCTCCAGGAGGAGGTCATTCAGCCGCTGTTTACTATCACACACATGCGCCAAGAAGGCGCCGCTCGTCTTCGAGGGCAGCTGCATCTGGCGGCGACAGACTGGCCCTGCCGGCAGCAGCTCCGGCAACATCTGCAGCAGCGCCGAGCTGCCGCTGACAGACGCTGTGACGCAGAGGAGAGCGGCGCACAGGAGGGTGACGCTTCCGACACGCGCCATGGTTGACCGGTTGACCGGACCGTAGTACCGGGGCGCGCTGAGATGGCCGACTGACCAGCGGTCAGCCGCTGATACTCTGACGGTGGATGTCCACCTCTGACGCACCGGCCGCCGCGATAAGGCTATCTGTTCCCAGTTGTGCGAGGTCGGTTCCACCAGATAGCGTGAGTAAGCACAGTAACAATGGCCTATGTCACCAGCGCTCCAGCAGATTACCTATGCCGAAATTTATCTAGTTTCGCCTTGTCACGTGAACTCATAGTTTAAAATCGGCGCTTCGACGAAGCTATCATCGATTACTGATAAAGGTTCGATGGTCGACCCACAAGACGCTGCTTATAAGTTCCTTTGGATGATATAGCTCCATTCCGCTGTCTGCCTGATGTAAAAACACTCTTTTACCTCAGCTTTGGCTTTTGAGCATAGTTGTAACGCCGCGGAAGCTGTTTTTTATTGGGTTGACTTATTAGGTCACTGTTCTGCGTTTGAACAGCTTCTTTCTGTGCGCTTTTCCGCGACTCTCTAGGCCTTCGATTCGCGATTTATGTGTCCTTTTCTTGATATTTTTATTTTTGGTCACCTCGAGTGACCTCAGCGATGACCTGACCAAAAAATGGCCCTTGTGATTCTGAAAGATCTAGCGAACTATCTATCGCTTTTTTGCGTCTAGCTTTCTTAGTTTTCTGGATAATCTGGCATGGCGAAATATGCCTCGCCTCTCATCATAATGAAGTTGGCTAAGACCCTCATCGGTTTAATCAGCGGTGTAACAAGACCAGAATTATTAAAGTGAGTTAGCTTGAGTATTTAGCTTCTACCAGCAAAAGGAGTGAATTTGAACCTTCCAATACTAAGGCGCTATGCTATCCTCATCCGCTATCTGGTGTCGCTATTGATAGGTGAAGTGCCTAATTCGTCAAACGGGAACTTTTTGTGATATAACATTTGTTGAGAAAAAAAACGATAAAACCCTCTCAGCAAAGAGAAGCGTTTTAAGTGCAGACCGTAGAGTGCGCAATGCGCATGCATTTAACGGTGTTTTGTGTTGCGTTTTTGTGCCTATGACATAGAGCTTGGCCGCGCTATCCCCGTTGTTTTTATGTCCCGTTGCATTACCTACGAATATTTCGATCGTTTTCAGATCGCTCATCACCTTTACGGAGGCACTATAAAATGTGCAGCCTCACCATTAATTCGCAGTGCGCGCCGGACGCCTATCGCTACAGCTTGATAACGTACGCTGCCGCGCGTGGCTGGACAAAGTGCACGCTTTGTGTCCGTTACAGCGAGGATGGTAAACGCGTCAGCGGTATCCGCGTATGTCAACTGTAGTTAGGTGTCACTATGACGACGACATAATCATCGATGGCGACCTTGTCGGAACTAACTGAAACGATAGATGGGCCAGGTATCCTTGAATAAGCAAATGCTTGCCAAATAGCGCACAAATACTGATTTCGGCTACCTACATTTCGTGGATTTTTATTCTCAAAAGGCTCAATTAGTTTGTATTAGCAGCCGAAACAAAATTATTATTATTACCAAATACACTGAAAAAATATAAAACACTGGTCGGGTGTTTTATCAGTGTATTATGGGTGTTAAGCACCATTAATGGTGTATCATGACACTAATAGCAGTGTCATTACCCCGTTCAACACCGTTATTGGTGTAATGGCATTGCTTGAACACGGTTTAAGGTGTCACATGACACTTGAAATAACACACTTGGGGTGTAATCGAGGTGTCTCAACTCCCATCTAACACCTTTTTTGGTGTTACAGAGAAAACATAACACCCGTTAGGTGTACTGAGGGTGCCATGTCATCCCTTAAACACCGTTTAAGGTGTCACACGACACTTGAAAAGCACACTTGGGATGTACTCGAAGTGTCGTAGCTCCCATTCAACACTCCTTTTGGTGTCAAAGAGAAAACAAAACACCCTCTGGGTGTATTGAAAGTGTCATGTCATCACTTAAACACCGTTTAAGGTGTCACACGACACTTGAAAGAGCACACCTGGGATGTAATCGAGGTGTCGTAACTCCCATTCAACACTCATAGCAGTGTCATTACCCCGTTGAACATCGTTATTGGTGTAATGACATTGCTTGAACACCATTTAAGGTGTCACATTACACTTGAAATAACACACTTGGGGTGTAATCGAGGTGTCTCAACTCCCATCCAACACCTTTTTTGGTGTTACAGAGAAAACATAACACCCGTTAGGTGTACTGAGTGTGCCATGTCATCCCTTAAACACCGTTTAAGGTGTCATACGACACTTGAAAAGCACACTTGGGATGTACCCAATCGAAGTGTCGATCCCATTCAACACTCCTTTTGCAGCTGTGTCAAAGAGAGAACAAAACACCCTCTGGGTGTAGGTATTGAAAGTGTCATGTCATCACTTAAACACCGTTGAAGGTGTCAGTGACACTTGAAAGAACACAATGATAGGTATCATATCACATCACATCACAATGTAGGTATTGAAGTGTTATGAAATGTAAGTGTTAGCTAGTATTATCGTAGGGGTCTGAGCCGTAGGGGGTCTGAGCCAGGGGATGACTAACACCGTTCGTATTCTCTTGGTACTTCATGTAGTTATAAATGTTATCGTTTAGCTGGGACAGAGACATTCTAGCATAAAAATATTCAAATTACCAGCTTCGTTTATTAGTTACGGGAGCTTTCGAAAGACGTTCGTCTTTCTTCGTCAGCCTGTCTTTGCAGTGTCAGACACCCTTGAAATTCCCTATGGGTGCAGTTGGGTAGATGGCGCTGCTGTGCTGTATGGTGTACAGAGTTTGCATTTATATTCTAATGGATTTGCTTCAACTACATCAAATAAACAAATCCACGATAATAAATAAATAAATTCATATACCATACTTCAAAGAAAACGCGTCGGGAAAATATTGGGAACATAATGCAGCCCTAGTAGCCCATGTTCAACCGTTGGCTTCCATGCGGCCGGCCGCCATACTAGTTTGAAACGTGCGCGACTGCGGGCGGAGGCGCTGGTGGGATTACGGTGTGTTGGGAGTATAAGTGTGTGCAAGTGAGTTAGAAGTGATCGTGAGTGGTGTCTTGGTACTCGAAGAGCTCCAGTTTTAGCAAAGGTGAGCTATTCTTGGCTAGCAATGGCACTGCTGCGGATTCCGAAAGACATGGTACTGGCCGCTGGGGGGGGGGGGGGGATGGCGGCATACTCCCGATAGGGGTTCTTTAATGTCCGAAAAATATATCCTCAGATTTTTTTCTCTTGTGTTGGTGTGCAATTTAACACGCACCCTGCTTGGGTATTAATCCGAATTCGTAACCCCACTGGAGAGGGGGAGGGGGTTGGATTCTGCTTATTTCTATTATGCTCCGCGTATCCGTGCTGCTAGACTGATTTGCGATGCAATGTGGTGGCATTTGTTCCCTGCAACCTACATTCTGTGTGTAATTTCATAACGCTGTATCATATAGGTACACGGAGAAAATTTAAAACACTGCTAACGGTGTAAGTGGTTAAACTGCATACCCACGGGTGTTTTTGAAAGGTGTCAGATAACACTTATATGAGCGTCAAGATCCACCATTGTACTATCCCTAAGGGTGTCCAGTTTCTGTACTGTGGTGTGATACACCCCAGACAAGGGTGCGTTTCGACTCCCCTCAGACACCCTATTTACACTTATAATGGTGTCACCAAGATAACACCCGTAGGGATACTGGGGGGAATAATCGCTTGGGTGTGTGTTAAACTGCATACCCACGGGTGTAATTTAAAGGTGTCACAACACAACGCTTATAACGGTGTCACCAAGTTGACACCCATAGGGATACTGGGGGGAATAATCGCCTGGGTGTGTGTTAAACTGCATACCCACGGGTGTAATTTAAAGGTGTCACAGCGCTGCTTACACTTATAACGGTGTCACCAAGTTGACACCCACAGGGAGCCCGTGGGCGCCCTGTGGGTGTCAACTTGGTGACACCGTTATAAGCGTTGTGTTGTGACACCTTTAAATTACACCCGTGGGTATGCAGTTTAACACACACCCAAGCGATTATTCCCCCCAGTATCCCTACGGGTGTTATCTTGGTGACACCATTATAAGTGTAAATAGGGTGTCTGAGGGGAGTCGAAACGCACCCTTGTCTGGGGTGTATGACACCACAGTACACACTGAAAACCAAAATGATTCTCCTCATGCCCTGATCATTGAAGTCTATACCCCAATTATTCCCTTTTGATCTCTTCATTATACCTATGGGGTATATTCATGGAATCGCAGTTGGCTTCATATTCCCATGATATTCCCTCGACCTCCATGAATTATTGATTCTCTTAATAAGCTCTTGATATCACCCTGTGAGAACCATATTATGCCATTGATACCCCAAATGATTCTGCATGATTCCGTGCGTATAAGATGCTGTTGATACCCCAGTCGCTGATAGTTATGCCTTTATGATTCTCTATCTATTCTTGCAATATACCCTTTCATTGCCCAGAGGGTATCTTGCCGGAATCACAGGGAGGCTCATATTCCCTTGAGATGCTTTCATATTCTTCTGTTATGCTTCCTTTGCCTGATTCTTTCAAAATACTCTTGATATCACCCGAATAGAACCATAGTATTCCTCAATGATTCTTCGTTGGAGGCATCAGGAACGCGCCAAAGGTCCGCCATTTTTCTCCGCCATTTCCGGTGATCAGTGAAGAGCGGTGTTGGGTGCTGTGTGGTTGCGAGTGGTGCCATTTTTAGGCTGGAATTGAGCCTTATTGGGGGTGAGTACCATCCTTAGCAGGAACTCATATGACGATGAAATGCTTGGATTGACTTAGGCCCTTGATTTTTCATATGTAGTGTTCTTCTAAGGTTGCGTGAACTTGTGCTTCTGATGTCTAAATGAGATCATTACTATACAGCATTATATTTGTTTAAATAGTTAGGTACCCAACAGTTGAACATCGTTGTTCTGATGCATGTTAACTTCTTACATATCGAGTATAAGCGAACCTGTTCAACCAATCTTATACAAAATGCATTGGGGGGGGATTGCCTCATACTCTTGAGTATGTGTGAGCATCCCTGGACCCGTCAGTGTGAATAAAAAATATTCTCAAATGAGTAAGTGATATGTCCGTCGTCCTCCTTGCCTGATCCACAGAGGACGCGGCGCTGGTACTGCTGCGCCTTCTGGATGAGGAGGGAACGGTCGTCATGGAGGCGCCAGCGGCGACGATGACACGTCCCCTGATACACGAGCGGGAGACGAGTTCGACATCGTGGTCGAAGAAACAGTGGTGGCCAGCGCCCAGTGCCTTGAAGAGGCACTCCTCTTCGGGGTCGCCTACTACGTCTTCAACCAGAAAGTGTCCCGTGCATCGCGCTCCACGATGTGGTTCATCGTCCACGACATCATGGGGCTGCCGGCAGAGTCAACAGCGACGGCGGACGCGCTGAAAAATCTGTCGGTGCTGACAGCATAGTGTGCCCGCGCAGTGAGGTAAGCCCAGGGGCGGAGTGGAGACGGAGTGATGGACGGAGATGATGGAGACGGACGTGATGGCCCGCCCCACAGGGAAAGGGGTCACAAGCGACATGGGCGGGCCTGTTGACATCCTGTGGCAGCCCCTGGGCTACGTTGTCGGACTTTCTTGAGGTCAGGGAGGGGGAACTCGTAGGAGCCACACGCTCAACTTTCGTTGTGTAGCAAAGGTGGGAAAAACCACGCCATTTGAAGGGGCACCGGTTGTTTTGCGACTCCTTCGTAAGAGTCGCAAAACAACCGTCATCGTAGAAGAGCCAGCGGCGCTTCTCGTGTGTCATGTGTTGTTTTTTTACAGCCTGGATCTCAACATGTGATATGGCATTTGTTATTTGTTTGTTATGGTATGAGGCGTGTGCGTGACGTATGTTTAATATGGATAGTATGTACAGCCTGTCTTAAAAGTACCGCGCAAAGTGACGGTGGATCCATCAAGCCTGACCGAAGAAGAGCCTGCTATAGGTAATTTGAAAGTCACCGAACCAATTGACCTGGGGAGTGGTCGAGAATGTCAATTGCTTCGGTGATTCAAATTTAGCAGGCCCTTCCTCGGTCAGGCTTGATGGATCCACCGTTACTTTGCGCGGTACTTTTATTCATTCCGGTTCCCACCGGTGGTGTATTTGAACAGGTACAAAGAAAGCGAGTGAGAGCAGCCCATGGAACAGAAAACAGATGGCGTACATGGCAGTTCTAATAGATAGATGGCGCTGCTCGTGGAAGGGGGTTGGATTTAGGATATGTACATGCTAGTATTGTTAGAGTGGTCAGTCAGTGTTAGTAGTTAAGTAGGTTGTAGGTAAGAGCAGCGCCATTGCCATTAGATTCACACAGTGCATACAGTGAATGCAGCTGAGGAGAAATCTCACATCCCCCTCACGCCACCACCGGGGCAGTGTGATCGCCCAAACGACTGTCCCCACTGCTCACCATCGGCGGCCCACCTGGCCAGGCCGGGACGGTGCCGTCCACGGCCCTGGGGAGAGCTGGGGGATGCTTCCCCAGCCGGGGAGATCTGATGGCTACCTCCCCGGCGCTCCAGGCGGGCCGCCAGCCCCCGCCCGCACCGCCCGGCAAGCAACCCCGGACGGTGCCCCCTAACCACCGACCGGGCGAGCGAAGCGTCGACCCGTCTAGGTCGGCGCTCCGCACGCCCGGCCGGCCGACCGGCCCCTCACAGGAGGGGCCAGTCCCGGGTTGGCCCGGATGGGTCATAGGGGCGGGGGCTTGGGCTTGTTTCGCGCACATCGAGGCCAGGCGCCCAGTCCGGCATTCAGGCGGCAGCATCACCGGCGCTTGAGGCGGGGCCGGCAGCATCCACGACCAGTGGAGCGTCAATTCAGAGCAGGGTCATCATCTGCAGCGGCCGACGTGGCATCGCACCGGCGTCGGCAGGGTCCGAGGTCAGCGGAGGTCGAGGTTAGGCCACTCGCAGAGCGACTCGCGCCGTCAGCAACGAGAGCCCAGATTGCAGCATCCTGGTGATTGTGACGGGCGACTGAGACGGACGCTGGTGGCTTGCTGAGAATCAAGTCGGAGGTAGGTATGGCACGAGTCTGATCGGCGGTGGATCAGAGCCGGATCTGCAGCGGCCGACGTGGCGTCCCACCGGTGTCGGCAGGGACCGAGGTCAGTGGAGGTCGAGGTTAGGCCACTCGCAGTGCGACTCTCGCCAACAGCAACGAGGGCCCAGATGGCAGCATTCTGGCGACTGAGATGGACGTCGGCAGCTTGCCGCGAGTCACATCGGAGGTAGTTATGGCACGAGTCCAGCACGAGTCCGATCATCGGCGGACCACAGACGGATCGGCAGCGGCCGACGTCGGCGTCCCATCCGGCGCCGGTAGGGACTGAGGCCCGATCGGCAGCACAGGCCGCGACAGTTGGAGCCGACATCCCGTCGCCCGTGGCTGAGCTCCGCAGGGCAGCGTAAGCCCAGGCAGCAGAGTGAGCCGACAGTTGAGCAGCGTCCGGAGGGTGCTGGAAACAGGGAGTGAGGTATGTATGTAATGGACATATAGATGGTGATGTCATGGGCATGGGGTAGAGGGGGGGGAATAGGATTGATAGATAGCGAACAAATGGCTTCTTAACACTGATTTTGCTTGATATACATGTATTGCGAAAATATATAAACAAAACTGAATGTGCTAATGATATATTCCGGGCTGTACGTGCAATTGTGTGTGGCAAAGGTCACAAGGCTTCCCGTGGCCACTACACAAAGCACAAATTAGTTATTTGATTAAATCATTTAACGACAGGGTGATAAATGATAATTTACGCACAGGTGGATTTGTGGTTACCGTGGTGATAAGATGTAGTTTAAAAAAAAAGAAGAGAGAGAAAAAAAGAAAGAGAAAAGAAGATACAGATTGGCTAGCCGCTCGCCTTGCTCCGGAGTACCGCAAGACGGGTGTGGGTGTGTATCAAGTATATAGAGAGTATGCAAGACAGGTTAATAAGTATCAATAAATATGATTTTAATGCATTTTTTAAATAAGGCTTTAGATGCCGGAATATCATTAATATTGGGAATTCGTGAGGCTACAACTTCATTCCACAACAATGGGCCCGCATGGAATAGTACATATCGTCGGTAGTTAGTAAGTCTGTGGTTGGGAATATTACCACTTGTACTACTCTGCTCTCGGAAATGTTGCGTACGTCTCGATCTACTTGGGGAGTCATGGTTAATGGCTAGTCTGTCAGCTACCGCGTTAGGAAGATGACCAAATAGACAGTCATGTAGAACCAATAGGATTTGATACTTAACTAGATCGTTGAATTTCAGCATTCGTAACTCTCTGAAGAGTGGGGATGTAGATGTTCTGGGCTCCTTGTTCATAATCAGGCGAATGGCTCGCTTCTGGACTGTTATAATAGGTTTGAGGGTTGTCGGATAGTTCGAGCCCCAAATATGTGAACAATACATAAGGTAGGGTTGTACTAGTGAATTATATAGGAGAATCAGTAAGTCTCGGGTAAGTAAGTATCTGGCTCTGTAAAGAATACCTAAGTTTCTACTACAAATTCCTGATACTTTGTTAATGTGCGATTTGAATTTTAGGTTCTCATCAATGAGAATACCGAGATATTTTACAGTTTTAGTTCGTTTAAGACATGAGTTTGCAACCGGAATTGTTAAATCTGGCTCAGTCCCTTGAGAGGAGTATATTTGATAGAAAGTTTTAGGTATTGAGAGAGATAATCTATTGGCCTGAAGCCACTTATGTATCTTAGGGAACGACCTTGAAATAATGCTTTGCAGCTCAGCCAGAGTTGGAGCAGAATATAGCAATACAGTGTCATCAGCAAAGAGGAATATTTTGGCTTCTTGACAGGCAGCGTGTAAATCATTAATATAAGTAAGAAATAACAATGGTCCCAGAAGCGAGCCCTGCGGTACACCACAGGTGACGTCCCTGGCACCTGAGATGATGTCTTTGTATTTAAGTTTTTGTGACCTTGACGTTAGATATGATGATAGAAGTTGATAAGCACTATCTCCAACGCCGTATTTAGATAGTTTGCGAAGCAGAATATCAATATTTACGGTATCAAAGGCACGAGCAAGGTCCAGGTATATTGCTGCAGCTTTACGTCTGACAGACAAGTTTTCAGTAATGAAATCATGGAGTAACGAGATTGGCATGTAAGTTGAATGTTTTTGTCTAAACCCAAATTGGAAATCATTTTAAGACAGACTGTACAAATTGAATGTCTCTTGGCAACTAGGAAGCTGTGATTTTGAAATGAATGCAGAGGCAGTTGTCTTTCCAATCAATACAGTACGTTTTTCTTATACACACAAGCGTATCGTGGTTGCTGTTGGTGTGGCTGAGCGTCGATGGCATGGGCGGATCCAGGAAATTCAGAGGAAGGGCGAAGGTGGTTACATAAATGGCGTCTCTTACCTTTGTGTGGGTAAAGAAATCAGTGCGCTAGGTATCTCATGGGGATCTCACGAGGAATAGCATGACCCCGCGAGCCCATCCCTTGATCCGCCACTGCGGAACGAAGCATCAATGGGGTATATAGAGAGCATCAAAGGAGCATCAATGTGGTGCATAGAGAGCATCAAATCAGCATCAATGGGGTATATAGAGAGCATCAATGGGGTATGTAGAGAGCATCAAAGGAGCATCAATAGGGTATATATAGAGAGCATCAAAGGAGCATCAATGGGGTTTATAGCAAGCATCAAAGGAGCATCAATGGGGTATATAGATAGCATCAAAGGAGCATAGATCGGGTTTAGACGGAGCATCCGAACTATGCTAGGGGGCATCAAAGGGGCATAGAGGAGATTCAGGGGGAATACACTAGGCATTTCGTAAGAATAATGGAGGCATAACCAGATAATCATTTTGATTCCACTTAGCCATCCAACAGGCATATTAGGGTAATAATGTTGGGATATTGGGGGTATCTAAGGCCAAAAAGGTGCTACTTGAAGTATATTACGGGAATAACTGGGGTTTCGTTTTAGACCATTCTCCTAATATCACACCCCCGGAATCATTTAAGTTTTCAGTGCAGAAACTGGACACCCTTAGGGATAGTACAATGGTGTATCTTGACGCTCATATAAGTGTTATCTGACACCTTTCAAAAACACCCGTGGGTATGCAGTTTAACCACTTACACCGTTAACAGTGTTTTAAATTTTCTCCGTGTAGTTTAATTAAATCGCACTGCCATGGTGATTACCCGATCGTAGCGTATCGCCATAACGAAAAATAAGTTTAAAGATAGACGTCGAATTAACTCTAAAATACCAGCTTTCGAAGATGATTTTATTTAACCTATCCTGAGCCCGACCTTGACCTGAACGTGACCTAATTCAGACATGTGCATGGATCCGAGTGATGGAGATTTCGTTGGAGTTTGAAGCAAATGATAAGCTAGGATCTCTGATCTCATTTGATTCCACGCAAACCTAATATATGTTCTGGATATAAGTGTGATCTCCTAAGATCTGATACAATCCATGAGGACTTACAGCGATTGGTATGATCCGAGTGGATCCCACACTCCACCTACAAAACCATGTTTCCAGATGGTTCCATGTCAATGAGATGAGTGCCACAAAATTATGAATTGTGCGAATTGCAGCAAGTTTTCCTTGATAATTTCTGTATCAACAAAAATTGAGTATTATCTAAGATCTCGCCTTGTCCCTGGATAAAAATGGGTTCGGGTCTATGATCCCAATGGATCTCGCGTCAAAATAGTCAAAATCTGTGATCCCATCGGATTCGAGATAAAAATCCGCGGCTCAGATCCGAGATCCATTTCCTTGAATCCGTGCATGGGAAAAGTGTTTGCGTGATGTCCAACCACTGCACTGCGCTAGCCGGTGATCAGATCAGCACCCCGAATGTTTCCCATTTATCCTTCCATTCGACAACTCTGGACTTATCTAATTAGACCAATACATAGTTATACGGATCAGTCCAACAAAGCAAACAAACAACAACGCGGAAATAGAGGGAGATGGATGGAGAGAGGAGAGTGGGAAGGGAAAGGAAAGAGAGAAGAGAGGGAAAGGGAAAGTAGGAGGGGGACATAAAAAAGTGATGGAAGAGGGAGAGACACCGATAGAGAAGAGACGAATCATTTTATTGCACACACATCCTATATTCGGAATGGCGTTCATGCCTCCAAAATCCACATGCGAGTATTTTATTGTTTAGTCGGATTTGAGGGCAAAATCACAAAGTTCCTCCCACCGCATTCCATCCCGCGAATGCATATCCACACCTTTAAAACAAATTACAAATCACGACACGTTTCATCGATACAAATGCTGAATGTGCATTGAATGTGCAGTTTACTGACCCTTCGTCATTCGATAGTTCGATTGCCTTCGCGTGTGCCTTCACCCATGACTCATATAACTACCGATATAGATATTGGAATTGGACACAACACGCACTTGAACATATGGTCATATGTGCAACTGCCAGTAAAAAATAATGCTGTTTATGAACATCCTTAGGTGAAAAACGTGTTCTGTCACCGGTAACCTAGAGCTTTACCCACGCTCTCTCGTGCCTTTGCTGCCACTACCACACCATTCTCATGCCGATGCGACACATTTAATGAAAGATTGTTTATGTTGTAACTGACTAGATCGTGTTTATTTCTGGATGTTGTGCTCCAGCTAGGTATAGTGACGAACTTTGTGTAGGGCCCCAGTTGTGCAGGTAATCGGTAATCCCATGTCAAACGCGAATGTATGTGATTGACTGATGTATTTCGTAATATCTTTAGCGAATATGTGTTCAGATCTCGTAATGTGATACACCCTTGTGCGTTGAACCTGAGTATCACACAAATTGCCGTTATCAGGGCGACTCTACCGCAGACTGGACCCAGCAGTCGTTGGCTCGCCCCGGTGCGGCTCTACCCCACCCGTCCCTCCCCTCCCCGTCAGTACGGCTACAGGTGGCGCTGGCGGCGTCGGCCGGACCGCCCAGGGCGCGCGACCGCTAGAGACCCTCGGCAATCCTGGCGATCTCGTCCAGGGCCTCGGTGACATCCTGCTCGCTGGGCTGCGGCGCGCCCGTGAACACCAAACGGAAGAAGTTGTGGAATCGTTTGGACGGCAGAGGCTGGTAGCTGACCATGAGCGAGCCGCTGCGCATCATGCCCTCCTTGATGCGCGGAGCGACCTGGTTGAGCCGCTGCCACCACTCCTCCGTCTCCTCCTGGCCGCGCAGAGCCTCCGGCACGTACCAGAAGCTGACGTTGGCGCACTGGGAGTCGTTACTGGGCAGCACGGGCCTGAAGCCGGGCCGACGCGCCACCTCGGCGGCGCAGAACCGAGACGCGGCGAACGTGGTGTCGATGATCCGTTCCAGACCCGCGTCGCCGTGCGCCTTCCACATGACCCACAATTTGAAAGCGTCCACCTTGCGGCCGCACTGGATCGACTTATCGCCCGTGTCGTAGCTCACGTCGTAGAACTTGTCCTGCTGGAACAGGTAGGTGGCCTTGGCCGAGTTGCAGTGGTGCATCAGGCCTTCGTGACGCGTCACGATGAGCGCGCACTGCTGTGGCGCGCCCAGCATCTTGTGTGGGTTCCAGGCCACAGAGTCGGCGCGCTCGACGCCGGTCATCAGGTGCTGCCAGCGGCGGGAGAGCATGGCCGCGCCTCCCCAGCACGCGTCCACGTGCAGCCAGAGGCCGTACTGCTGGCAGATGTCGGCGATGGCCGGCACGGGGTCGTAGGCGCCCAGCACGGTGGTGCCGCACGTGGCGTTGACGAAGAGCGGCTCGCGGCCCTCGGCCAGGACGCGCTGTACGGCCTCCAGCAGCAGGTCCGGCCGCATCCGGCCCAGCGAGTCGGTGCCCACCTGAACCACGTTGTCAGAGCCGAAACCGTGCCAGTTGGCCGCCTTCATGATCGAGTAGTGCGAGTCTACAGAGGTGAAGACCACCATCGGCTTGGCGCCGAACATACCATGGGTCTTCACCTCCGGATGGCGGTTGTAGCGCGCCATCGCGAGGGCGTACTGGTTGGACATGGAGCCGCCGGCGGCGAAGATGCCGTCGCCGGAGCTCCAGCCGATGATGCGTCGCACCTTGGCGAGCAGCTCGGCCTCGCAGAGGGTGAACACGGGAGACACCTCGTACGTGTACTGGCTGGTGTTGAGGCACTCGGTGAGCAGCGCGCCGGCCAGGCCGTACTTGTCCATGCCGCCGAACAGCTGGTTCCTGAAGCGGACGTCGTCAGTGCGCACGGAGAGCTCGGCAGCGCGTCGGCAGAGCTGCAGCAGCTCGTCCTCGCTGGCCACCGGCTCACCCAGCTGCATCGGCAGCAGCTGCGCCAGCTCCGACGGCTGGTGGAAGCGCAGCAGCGGGGGTCGACTGTCGCGCTCGTGCTGCACGGCGCACGGCAGCTCCAGCTCCTCAACTAGCGCGAGGACTCGCTGGTAGAACGGCCGGGTCTCGGCAGCCTTACTTGCCGTTCCGTTGGTGATGCCGTTCATGTGATAGGTCGGCTTTGCTGTGCTGGGCGGTGGGATGGCCTTACCAGCGCCGTTGTGAGTCGTTGCATGACCGTTACAGGCGGCGGCCGGCCGACTGGCGCGGACCGTGCCGTCTGACGGTTTAGAAGCCGTGATGAAGCTGTTATCGCCAGTCATCGTGAAGAAGAAGTGGTAGGTTGAGCTCCGTGTTGCGAGTCTGAGGTGCCAGTTCGGCGGCGGCGGCGACGGCTGAGTGAATCGGGTGTGTCTGCCGGAGGTCAGGTCGCGGTGCGCTCCTGGCTGGCGTCGGTCCGACAGTGACCGGCTGCCCGTGCCTCCCTGGCTCCGTCCGGGGCCTGTCTTTCGGCGCGCGTGCGCTGGCCAGTCGGCCGGGCCGCGACAGCCAACCACGCGTCGTCGTCGGTCGGCTGCGTGACATGCGCCCCCGTCCCCCTGCAGCCGGCTGCCCGCCGGAGACCGGTACTTTTCCATTGGTGATGTGGGCTCGCCCTTCCCGGTAACTGTCCAGCTGAACACCATCTGGGGTGACCTCCCCTGTCACCTACTGGCCGATGGCCAGCCGGCATTCCGGCCACGTGATCTTGTTTGTCAGGGACCCGCCCACATCTGGGAGAGTTGTCTACATTTGAAGAATGAAACGTCAGAATCTGGCGTTCCAATGACACACTTCTCGGCTTATATTCTGGAATCTATTCAGATTCAGTCTTATCGTGGAGCTGGCTTTAGCACTTGTCGACAAAACCCGACTAATGGAAGGAAGATAGATTAGATAAGCTGTAGTAGTTGCCGGCTTTTTATCGTAGGCTACACGTAATAGTTAACGCCTGGGCTGTGAGTCGTTGTGACTGCTCAGACCACGGTTTTAAAACTGCCGTCTTGGTTAACACGATGAAAACGATATCTGCACTCATGAAAGATAAAAACATACGTAAATACATGTAGCGACGTGGCTTACCGGAGGAAAAAGTTCAGTTTCAAACAGGGATGCGGAGCTGGAGCCGGAGCCGCCGGAGCCGGCATATTTTGCCCGGAGCCGGAGCCGGAGCCGTGAAACAATATAGCCCGGAGCCGGAGCCGGAGCCGGAGCCGTCAAAAAAGGGGGCGACTCCGGCTTCTTTTTTTTTTTTGAAGAGGAAAAAATTATTGACCTAGTTCGGTTTGGCAGTTCAAGGCTGTAAAACATGTGGTATTTGAATATGAAAATAGCCATGTTATACAAGTACAGAAGCAACGTGCACCAATCCCATCGTCTTTTTTCTTCCACCCGTATTTAATTGCGTAGGGATGTACTGAGCATTGGAGCCGGAGCCAGAGCCGGAGCCGCCTTGACATTTCACCCAGAGCCGGAGCTGGAGCGGGAGCTGGAGCCGTCTGGAATTTCCACGGCTCCGCATCCCTGGTTTCAAACCATCCATGATCCAGTTCCAACTTTCAACACTTATGGCTCAGGGGAGGGGGGAGAGGTGCACAAACCAAGCTGCCTGTATCGAGATCAATTAGGATCATACCGCTTATGCATACATATATGGTTCGTTTACACACTATTCAAGTACCGAACCTGGAATAAACATTACTTGTGATGTAAGGATAATGCTAGGTCACAATATAGTCACACCAATTTTTGGTTATTTTTCAGTTATCTATCATACGTTTTCTGGTCTAGCTAATCCAACTAGACAATTTGAATGCGTTGTCATTTGTATTGTCACTCGTCCGATACTGTTTTAGTCACTTTTAGCGTCGTTAACTATAATGGGGTCAGGTCACTGCTTGATCTAAATGGTCAATTTTGACTACGAGTATGAATGAAGATCTTTTGGTCTTGTAGGCAGACTGTCTAATTTGTATTGGTTCCTTTCTTACACCACAGCGTCTTTGGAAGTTGTTATCCTTTTTTCTATGGCACATGTTCTTGCTGCTTGCATGTGATAAATCCGGCATCTATTGAATTTATTAGATATATTAAGTCCCGCTTCATCCCAGTCTCTTCTAGTCACGGTTCAGTCCAGTCCGATTCCAGTCGTAGTCATAGCTCCCCACAATCCACATGTTATCATAAGCCAGCAGAAATCCGGCCAACACATTGCTTGGACGTCTTCAGCTATGCGGGCTGTGTTTTCTTTGGGTAGTGGTGACCCATTTCAGCCAGCCGTGGATCAAAACGCTGCACACTGCTGGACAACCTATTTCTACCTGTGGGTCAGGGGAGCGGAAGGAGAGCGAGGGGAATGGGAGTAAATGGGGCGAGGGAAACGGTTCAGCAGGATGGCACAAGAAACAGAACCCAAAATAGTTCCCCAGATTTCTGCCGTATAACGCGCCAGAACCGTAAAAACGACGCCTGTGGTAAACTTAGCCACAGTGGTGACTCGTGTCCAGTGCAACGGATCGTGATGGCTCGCTAAAATAAGTAATATTGATAAAGAGTATATTTTTTTCGGTGATAATCATTTGACCGGGGCAGTAGCTGTGGTGAGAGGGTGAGTTTTGGCGACATATAATGTGAAAGTCAAAGGTTCCTTGCTCTTCCATCCCTATTTGTCGGCTGCTCCTGCTGCTGAACTGCTGCTTTTCAAGGCACATAAATCCTTCATTTTCAACGTCAATGACTAGCGGTGGTGGGTGGAGCTAGACTGCACAGTGCTAGGACGGGTCAGCGTTGGGCGGTGACGCGACCGTCACCCCACCGTCACGTGACGGTCACGCCACCGTCACAGTCACCCCCCCCCCGTCCTGAAGACTGGCTTCATTGTTTGTCTTGTTGCTGTAGGTGAAGGGTCAGATGGCTGAGCGCAGTGTTCGTTCTGCCGACGCGAAACGGTCGTTTTCAGTCACAGTGGGAGGTCAAGCCACGTGAACTTTGATCTTGGGGACAAACATCGCTGTTATTATTCTGTGTGGTAGTCTGGATTGGTGAAAGTGAATTTTCCTTCCAATGACATTTTAATGACTATATATCATTTCTCATTTTGTGTATCTTTTATTGATTATTCATGGTTTAAATTAGTATCAAAGTAAGTATTTCTCGCGAAACTGTTTCACCTCACCTCAAACGGTTTGTGCATAACAACGACGTTCACAGTCCGCGTAGCTAGGCTGCCGAGTGCCGGTGACGGTGATGTATGATATGGACGATCGTTTACAGTAATGTATGACATCGGAGCATAACTCTGCCGGAGTTTAGTCGTGTTACGTTATGTAACACCTCTCGCGCTGCTGATGCGATCCAGATGACCTGCACAGTCTGCTCGACAGGCTGCTGTTCACAGATTTTCTGCCCCACTTCCTAGACAGCCCTCAGCACTTCGTGAATATATTTATATGATCCATGCCTGGAAGCAGCTACATGCGAGTCGTTAAGATAAGTGCTGAGTCACTCTTGCTAACACGTCGGCTGCACAGAGGCTTCCAGTTTGTTTTACATGCATTACAATGTTCACGATGGAGCGAGTTCTACGTGGCATAGCACCATAACATCACTTCATTGTGCAACGGGTGCCACTTGCATGCCTTCCACCTGTTGAATGCCCGTGAGCGCTGGCGCTAAGACTTAGTAATAGCCTTGGCACCATGGCGGCTCATAGCTGTTACAATAGAGCGCCTGATCGGATGTAAATTATTGCCATTCAGTTATTTTTCCAACACATTCATCAATTTCAAATGCCTAAGGCCGGGTTCCCACTACGACCGTTCAGCATCGTAAATTGCAAGAACGGGAGCAAACGGACGAGATCGTTGATCTAGAGACTTTTCTAAAAAAGTAGAACACTTCCCTAGATCTGGTATACGGGTCAAAATGGGGAAATATCGTGAGACATCGGCAAACGGCTTGGACATAGCCAGTTGAGAGGAGCGATGATGAAGGAGGGATCGGCCCAATAAGCTATTGTAAAAAAAAAAATGATGTTCGAAATTTAGTTGGCGTGGTAGAAGATCCCACGCAACTGAATGAATGATACAATTAGAAGACCCTTTAAATTTATTAACCCTATTAGTGGCAGGCTCCTGGCTACCCCCTATTAGTGGCAGGGGGGGGGGCTGTTTACGACCCCCCCCCCTGATATCTCGAGATCTAACGGGCCGATTTTCAAAATTCAAACGGCATTCGATTTCGCTCAACGAGATCTACATTTCTAAAAAAAATAAAATTGAAAAATGTCAACAGGGGGGTAGAGGGGGGTAAAAACGGGCAAATTGCAGATACATTTTAGACTGTTTATCACGGCCAGGTTTCTGAACCAATCTTAACGCAACTTTTGCCGATCGATAGAGAATGAACCAGGAATTCACATGGATCCTAAAAATATGCATTTTCAAAAATCATAGGCGGATACAGATCATTGAGATTGGGGTACACAAAAAGTATAGTAAATAAGGTTTTTGTTGGTACTGTTTCTAAAAAGGGTGGCAATGGTCTTGTTATGTTACAATTTTCTTATGAGAGAACGACTAAAATTGTATTGGTCATGCATAGGCGGTGTCAGGGCACCTATGTTGGGAGGTAAAAAACAACCCCCCTTTTTGGACGCCTGAATCCGCCTATTATAGCAAAATCGCGTCAAAAGAGGATGCACAATAACTTTGTATATGTTATCACATGATACCTTTCATTCACTGTTCGTAAAACTGGTGCAGCATCGTGATCTTCGCCCAAATGACTCGCTTCACGAATAGGACCCCCCAATTCCCAGTGCTCTGGAGCCGCCCTTGGTAAAGTTATGAACTTGAAATTTTCAGGGAATGTGCCCAATTTAGTTTTAGGAAAAGTCAGAAAATTTCAGCATCGTAGCTTCAGCGGTTTCGGAGATATTCCCGAAAAACCTGAGGGGTGGATAAAAACAACCCCCCCCTGCCACTAATAGGGTTAACGTGTAAAAAGCACGCGAGCATTAGAAACTATATCAACAATGCCAGCGAAAAGTATTCACAGCTGTGATAGTGACCAGGTAACGACATTCTATTGACTTTTGAAATGAAAATGTGTGCAGTTGATACGATAATTCATTGTGGTTTTCATATGAATAACTTCGGGAAGCTGTAACCGATAAATTGCAAGTTCCGATGATTTCTTAAACAGTTTATTATGGCAATCCTCGATAAAACATTTAGCAAGTTGAAGCAGGCTGCAATGGAACTGAATTTGCCGAGTGCCGACACAGGCTCAGCGATCTAGGTATACAAGTATACTAAGTTGGAGAAAGTGTAGCCGGCTTCATCTTACAGCAGTGTCACAGCTCATCGTCATGTAACTACGCCATCCCGTCAGGCAGGACTGTATAAAGGCAATTATCAACTGAACAGACGAGAAACACAACTTCAGCAAGAAAACTGACGCCTTGTGCTCAATGAATATTAGCTAGTGTATTCGAGCACAGCGGTTCACAGCAGATGGTGGCGACTGTCGACGTTTGTCTGACAGATCTGCAGCGTGGCATGGCATCACAATGCAGCAGTCTTCCAGAGGAGAGCTTGGCCTAAGCGTTTGAGATCCCAGGCCTGTCTACCTGAATCTACGATGCAAATCTTGTTAGCTGGCACACAACCGGATGGCTACTTTGTCTACCTCCGAGATTCTGACTTCCGGAGCGGTGCTACGAGAAGAGGTAGATGAAGTGCAAGTCGCACCTGTTCTGACTCGGCGAGGGTCATTCGCTCAAGAGTCGCATGCGATGTGCATAACAAGGGCCAGACAGCCCAATGACAATCACATGCTTCGCATGTGGTCGTCCCAGTCACATGGCGCGGTCCAGGTGGCCTTGATCCAGAAGACACTGTGATTGTTTGAGCCTCGAATGTGGCCCTCAGTGACGATCCGACGGCGGAAGCTGCGTGTGTTGAACGAGGAGTGGCCGGCCGCTTGAGGTCATAAGTGAGTGACGACGCCGGTGGCCACGATTGTCGGAAACTCTGCCTTTAGTTTCACAAAAGCAAGTGCTGCTACGGCTATGTATCTGTCAGATGATATAAACGTTTGTTATTTGCGCCGCATTTGCAGTGGCATGACATTATTTGTAGGATTCTTATTTGCAGGCGCTGAAAGTAGGTAAATGAATAAATTGCACTAGACCTACGGTAAACCTGCTGAAAAGTTAAGTTATTCATCGCTACCTAGAACTCGCATATATCTATGTATATAATCATAGTTAGGTATAAAGTCTGATGGCCAAGAGTTGCGAACGAAAATTATAATTAAAATCTAAATCTTTTTTGTTTGTTTGTTAAATAATTTTCGTTCGCAACTCTTGGCCATCAGACTTTATAAACATGTCTTACAATACTGAACAATCATAGTTATGTAGCTATTATCTGCAAAAATTCACCACCTTTCATGCCTTGCTACTTATCTTCTCACTTTGAATATCAAGAAAATTCCAAAAAAGGCTTCCCCTCCTATATGCACTGCCTAAAAATGCTTAAAAGTGTCATTTAATATCTGCACAAACCTTCAAGAACGTTCAAAAAGTTCAACACTGTTCAACTTTTCGGCGACCTCACCAACCAACCAACATGGGGAGCAAACTTTCAAAACCTTACAAATGCCTCCACCCGAGAACACGTGTCAAATACCCGGTTCCCACCACCACCGGCAGAGATCGTAAAAATGCATGCTGTGATTTTGCCGATCTTGCCGGTTTTCCCCCGTTATTTTACTTTACGATGTTGAACGGTCGTAGTGGGAACGCGGCATAAGGACGAATAATTAGTGAAATTATTATTTGCATAGTCATGAGACATGAAGGACAAGAGAGCAGCCAATGTAGGTAGAGTGTTAGGCGCAAGGCTGGCTGCTATTTCCATAAAGCATGTTGAAGATTTACCCAGCCACATGGCTTCCTCGAAACGGTGACCTTATAATATTCCTAGAAATTTGTGATCTTTTACGGAAGTGAGACGAAGCCAAAGCTGCCATGCGTTGTTGAGCTGATGTTGCTAATTGCCTCATGTTCACACTTGATTTTCCTTCAACATTTTTATAGGCGGATCAGGTACGGGTACCTACTTGAAAGTCAGAGCAGATATGGCCCAGAAATGAGAAAACCGACACTTTGCTGTAGGTACCTGAAATGAGAAAACCGACACTTTGCTGTAGGTACCTGAAATGACTATAAATGTGCTCACGGCATATGGTAGTCATCCATCTTATACTCCGTCAGTTTTATGACAGCCACGACACTGGGCAATCGGTCGCACAACTGCTCCACGTGAGTTGACCTCAGGTGGCCGTCTGTGGACATTCCGTCTCGGCTGTGGCCCGTGGAGGGGTGGGCAGCCGTCCTTTTCGAGGTCACGTGACGTCAGCCCGATCTTTTGGAATGCGGAGACACGTGCCACGGTGGAATCCGCAGAGTGGCAGCTGTCTAAGAAAAGACGCCCTTCGCGAGGAAAACACAAATATATTTTGAAGCCTTAGCCAGGTCTTAGCTATACCTAACTGTTCAAAACGTGTTCAAAACACATTCACTACGTTTCCATGACACGTCTAAATCGATTTAGCGAAATTTCACGTGCGTTTTTCTCGGAAACTATTTACCTTACGCAAAAAATGAGCGTAGGTATATATGGTTTTAGCTAGCACCTAATCCTATATTTACATTTTAAATTATGCCTAAATGCTATGATGGAGCAAATCCATTTTTCAAAATCGGCTTAGCTTGTACCATGGAAACGTAGCCAATGTAAGAAATTGAATATTTATGATTTTGAGGAGTCATGTCATTCCGCCACCGTTTTCGCCAGTCGTGGCAGAGATTTGTGAAAGTAAATTTCAAATAATGTTACGATTTTTCCCATATGAATAGCCGCATGATGTGCATCATAACTATTACAGATCTCACAATATGTCTTATTTCATTCACCTCGCATACTGTCTGACGAGTGACGATTACTTTCTATAGGTTCTTTTTCGCTCCTGGCTGGTCTGGAAATTAGATAGGCACTCGTGCGCATAGGACATGGAACACGCAGACCCAAGCTGAACATCAAACAACACTGTCTGCCGCACATAATCAATAACCAATCAGGCCTACACATGCGCTTTGTTTCTAATTACTTTTCGATGACCTTGGAGGTGACCGCCATATGGACAGTCCGGCCGACGCGACGGTCACGTAATCGTCCGATCATGGGACACTGATCGCCTCCATTAGCGCCCAGCTGAGGATCGATGCCTAGGTGAGGTGAGTCAGGACCCGGCGCCGGCAGGCATGTGTCCGCTAGAGAGAGAGAGCGATTCGGTACGTAAGCCGATCGGTCCTGTTGTTCAGTGTATCGGCCAGTCCGTCGATCCGACGTTCGATCCTTCTCTATTCGACGCTCGAGCACATTTACCAAGGGATGAAAACGGAGATAGAGTGGGAAGCGTTTGAGCGGGTTGATAGACATTGAGGTCGTTTTGAAATGCCAGTTAATGGTAACGCCGCATCCTTGCTCAAACGCGTATCCGCGGTTGGCCTCTAGAGCCGCGCCGGCCGGCACTGTCGAGCGGTGTTCCGACCTGACCTCGCCGGAGGGTTCGTGGCGTCACCAGCGGGCCGCCGTGAGCGGGACGGCTGAGGTCCACTCAACGCGGCCCGGGCGAGTGAAGCGGACCAGCAGCGGTCGCTGCCGAGCACGTTTTCTTGCAGTGCAGTGATTATCAACGTCGGAGGTGACGGGACGATGGATAGAATCTGCTGCCGTCACAGGTATCGTGCGTGCTTCACCTATCGCACCGCTACGGGTGTCTGGAGCGAGGAAACGGCTGATGGACTCTGCTGCCATAAAGGTACCGTCCCCGGCTGGCCGATCCGCCGGCCCGACCGTTAGTGTTGCTATGCTGTGAGTCAACCTGGCGACCCGGTTGACTGCAGCGTGTTGAACAGCTGCAGATGCTACGATCGAGCATGAGGTACTCATATGTATCGTGGGATGCCCCTTAACGCACCGACTTGCGAACCGTACGAACGCTGCTACACGATGACTACACGATCAGGATGGTACCGCCTTTAGGCAGCGCCAAGGGTCCAGCGCACCGCGGTGGCAAGCGTCATCCTTTATTACGAGCGAGCGCGAAACGAGTCTTTCAACATGACGGAAATCTCAGTATGAGCGATCCGGCTGGCCCGGCCCGGCCTGTAACGATTCTGAGAGGCCTATCTCGGCAGCCGCTGGGGCGATTGACATGCGGTAATTCTGTCAGGAAGTTCCGTACTTTCTGCCAATGATCGGACACTCTCGATGCGTGTGGGTCCCCCACTGCACGTGCAAAATGCAAAGAACAAGTGTCAGATTTGTCCCCATTACAATAACTCGGAATCACCGGCGCGGTCTCGCTTAAACTTAGCATGTAGGTAGGCAGTAGGCACCCACCAGGCAATGTTTTCCCATGGGTTCCGGACCGGTCGGTAGGGTGCCGCTTCCAGATCTCTGGAACACGGCTGAGCTGATTGCCAACAAATTTGGCACACTGCTAGTGACTGGTTAGTAGGGTGCAGTGCACAGCCAGTTAGAAGTACCCGCTCGCCATTCCGCACGTGCAGGGCTCACTCTCTCATACGCTCGTTATTCGCCCAAAAAGGCGTTTTGGTGATAATGGGCTAAGTTGTACCTATCTCGGCCGGCACTTCGTCTGCCGTATCACTAATGATCACACGGTATTCACAGCAGCAATCGTCTATCTCGATAGTTCGGTTGCTGAATCGGTGCGTGTTTCAGTAAGTGACGGTGGTTCCTTACTCGTCGGTAATGCCGCTCGGGAGACCTTTAGTCCGTAACTGATCCCATGTGCATGATCCTGCTGTCGGGCAGCTTTTGGACGGCGAACGCGATCGCGACTACCCGGACAGCAGAGGCGATGCTGGAAGTTGGATCCATTTTCCAGTTCGGCGTCTTAGATGGCTAGGCCAACGCGTCTTAGCTGCTTTAACGCTTAGGCCGAGTGTCGCCCGCACGGGTCAGTCGGATGTCTCGCATCGTACTTTCCCGCGTGTAAGGCTTAATGTACGTTCGCTCGTTGTCATTCAAATCGGCTGTTTACTGGCTTGGTATCTTGCGCTTCTAAGAGTACATGAAAGGAATGCCGTAATGATGTCAAGTCTCATTCTCGTCAACGCGGATAGCCGGCTGAATGCGGCCTGGCCACCCAACCGCTGCCGTTCCAAATCGCTGTCCGTATTGTGACTGCTATACTAACGTTTCCATCACCGTCCGGGCGTACTTAATCGTTTCCCACAGTTTGGCTCCCGACCCATGCCGTTTAGCGACAAGACTATGATCGTTTCACCGTCTGGGTGAGCTCAATCGTTGTCGTCTCATCAGGCTATGCCACGGGGCGCAGTCTTGCGACCGCTTTCGTTTCCGATCGACCGCTTCGACGTGTTTAATGTAGTCTAGTTTAGTTTATTGATAAAACATCTACGGGCATGATCACACAATGACGGACACAGTCTTAATTAAAGATGGTAGGCATGGTACGGATGAAATCATGGGCTAAGGCAAACCAAGGTTTATAAGTACAATAAAGGTGACACAGATATGGTTATATGTGTTGTGACACAGGTATAAAAAAGGAAGATTTAATTATACGACGGACCAAGTGACGTTCGAGTGGATATACGCAGCTACCCGGTTTCGTCAATCTGCACAGCAACTGAGGCGGTCTGCTAGCCCCAATGCTAAGCTTCTAGCGCCCGCAAAAACGCTTATCGTTTAGTCAGTCTGGCTGTTCGACTGGTAAACTCTGTCCATCCGATTGTTAGCGTTTTCGACCACCGCCTCTGGCTGCGTCTCATTGTCCTCGGTAGTCCAGCTATGCCACGGGATGGCCGAACCAGCGCGGGCTGGCGGCTCGGCGGCGCTGCCGGAAGCGGGTTTTGTCTGAGTGCGTGGACGGAGGTGACAACAATGGATTCAGCAGCAATCCCCATGCTGCCATAACAGGTGCCGTTTCCGTCAGGGTATTCCGGACGTACCGTGAGTATCAGACTGGCTACTCCGCTTCGCAGTCCTGACGAACCGGCTGTCGACGTTTTCTTACCGACCAGAATGTATATCCGACCGACAGCACTGCGCCCCAATTGTGAGTCTTGTCAGACCGGCTACTCAGCATTGCAGTCCTAGCGAACCGGCTGCCGACGTTTCTTACAGACCACACTGTTTATCCGACAGACAGAACTGTCTCAATCGTGAGTCTATCAGACTGGCTACCCAGCATTGCAGTCCTGGCGAACCGGCTGCCGACGTTTTCTTACCGACCAAATTGTATATTCGACCGACAGCATTGCGCCTCAATCGCGATTATCAGACCGGCCACTCAGCATTGCAGTCCTAGCGAACCGGCTGCCGACGTTTCTTACAGACCACACTGGTTCCGACCGACAGAACTGCGCCTCAATCATGAGTATCAGACTGGCTACCCAGCATTGCAGTCCTGGCGACCCGGCTGCCGACGTTTCTTACCGACCACATTGTATATCCGACCGACAGAACTGCGCCTCAATCGTGAGTATCAGACGGGCTACTCAGTATTGCAGTCCTGGCGACCCGGCTGCCGACGTTTTTACCGACCACACTGTTTATCCGACCGACAGAACTGCGCCTCGATCATGAGCATCAGACTGGCTACCCAGCATTGCAGTCTTGGCGAACCGGCTGCCGACGTTTCTTACCGACCACATTGTATATCCGACCGACAGAACTGCGCCTCGATCGTGAGTCGATCAGACTGGCTACTCAGTATTGCAGTCCTGGCGAACCGGATGCCGACGTTTCTTACCGACCACACTGTGTATCCGACCGACAGAACTGCGCCTCAGTCGTGAGCCTATCAGAATGGCTACCCAGCATTGGGTCGTGGCGAACCGGCTGCTGATGTTTCCGATCGAACCCATTGCGTACGACCGGCCGCACTGTGTGTCAACTAGTACGGTCAGCCGTTGGGGTGGTGGCTGTCTTGTAAGCCGTTATGACCGATCGTAGACGGTCACGTGCTCGTTCCTGTAACCGCATTTGGCTCAGACCTCCATCGTTCATCTTCCCGATGGACCGGCAGCACCAGACTGCCATTTCCATGATGCTGGTCGAACAGAGTGGTCCAGTCAGCTGCGCTGCAGTGAATGGCGATAGATCGTGGCCCGTCCCTACAGGCGTTTATCAGTAGAGCCGGTGGTGGCGACATCTCGTTCTCTACGATGCGTTCCGACCGCCTGCCCTTCAGCTCCGTTAGTCTGGCTATGTGGCTGATTACGCTCTCGGATGACCTGACTGCACGTTCCCGGAGCGTGCATGCATGTTTTCTGGGTGTTCACAATGTATGTGCAGGTGTCCCGACGCATACACAACAATGTGATCCAGCTGCCGCGTCCACAAATGCGTGGCTGATGTTTTGATAGTGCCTAATAGTTTTACCACCCAAATACTAGCATTTTGTCTCGACCGCCCGTGCTGGTAGTTGGATGCTCCGACGACTAATATTATGGACCGACCGCCGAGTCCGACCGATAATCCGGCCTTCGCATGACCACTACCTATCGTTATATACAGCTTACGATACCTGTGTGCAACTGCGCGGGGGATGTTTAACCATCCAATGCAGTCCAGATCTCTTACTGACTACCGTTTCTTTAGTCGCTGTTGTCAGTCCGGCTCCAACTAGCCCAGTCCGGCACCGAGACCTGGCTACTCTTCCGACCAATCCCATGGAGTGTTTCACAGACTGTTTCATCGGTCTCGACAGGCGGAATCTTCGACTCAACGGTTTGGCTATTTGACTGCTAATGTTGGCCCGAACGACGTGTTTACTCGCCCAGTATTTTAGCCTTCCGGCTGCTATACGATCCCCGCCGACCGCTGAGTGCGTCAAACTGTCCCCCCTGGCTCTCCGTGTGGTCGCAGCCTGGTTTGCCCACTTCTGTTCTGTTTCCAACAGACCAGAACAAATATGCATTAATCGTTCATGCAGTCTGGCTCTGCTACTATCACGTGTAGGCCGCCCACATTGTGCGTTTCATTGGTTTCAGACGTTTGAGAACAACGACTGACGACGCCGTCGATCGACTACGGTGTGATCAACTGTATCATTGTCCGGCTCGCAGCGGCTTGTGCTTCCCCCTATGATTATTTTACGATCGATCGTGGTGGATTCACAGTTGCCGGCACCCTGCATCCATCTCACTGCAGTCTGGCTCATCATCGACCACTGATGCCGGTGTACCTTAACCGGTCTTCAACGCCTGAACCTCAGACTGCCCACAGTTTTGCATTTGTCTGCTCGTGCCTGACACCTGCACGGCTTCGAATTGTCGGCTCGTCTGTCAGCAATCTAGTAACCCACTGCACCGTTATTGACCGATCGTTGTGTATTGCACTGTTCTCGGCAAGCTGGTTTCGACCGATCGCAGTGTAGCCAGCCGACTTCTAGGCCGGCCGACCGTAACTGGTGTTAATTCAGTCTATGCAGTTGTGTGCTCTTGACTGACGAACAGTCTGCTCTCCGACTGCTAACGTTCCCGACTAACCACAATGGGTGGTGACCGTTCCCGACCGCCCAGCTCTTCAACTTAAAACAGTCTGACCATCCCACAGCCACCGCAGCGGAGTAACACAAATCGACGCGCCAGCCGCCACTACGACGCCATCTGCTTGCACCCGCGCGGCAATGTGACATGCGTATCTATGACAGAAATGTTCCCGACTCTCGTCACGCGGCGACTCGCGTTGGTTCCACCTCCTGCAACTGAGCACTCAGGTTTGATGGCCAATATCCGGCGTGGTTTCTTCTACCATGTTTCGTCGTGAAACAGGCGGCCCCAATCGGGTCCGAAGAAGAATGTGAAACGGACGAAATGGCTTATACGGTACGTACCATTGGCTTATAACATATGCGTTTATATGCCTACATATATACCCGCGCACGGTCTCGCAAACATTCTGTCCTGTCGGGTGTCATTGGCGCCTGGAAGGTGAATAGGATATAAGGGAGAGAGAGACGGCCGGCCGATAAACAGCCAACACATGAGTATGCTATGGAGCATACGATGCCGAAGCGTTACGGGATTAACTAAAGATAACGCCAGTTATATGCCAGTTAATGGTAACGCCGCATCCTTGCTCAAACGCGTATCCGCGGTTGGCCTCTAGAGCCGCGCCGGCCGGCACTGTCGAGCGGTGTTCCGACCTGACCTCGCCGGAGGGTTCGTGGCGTCACCAGCGGGCCGCCGTGAGCGGGACGGCTGAGGTCCACTCAACGCGGCCCGGGCGAGTGAAGCGGACCAGCAGCGGTCGCTGCCGAGCACGTTTTCCTCCACCCACCCCTCCAACCATCTGCGTTGGTTTTACTTACCTTCATTTCCTTACCTCGTCGACCGTCTCCTCTCTCTTAACGATCGCCTGGAAGGTGAATAGGATATAAGGGAGAGAGAGACGGCCGGCCGATAAACAGCCAACACATGAGTATGCTATGGAGCATACGATGCCGAAGCGTTACGGGATTAACTAAAGATAACGCCAGTTATCCTGTAGCTTCGATCAAGTAAATGGCGGTTGAGTGGACTGGACATAAGCCTTTGCGATTCGATGATTGAACTCCAACCATTGAGGTCATGAAACAAGAGCCTGCTGTCATGCTATAGCCCCGAGGCTTAGATTCGTCCGGGCAATATCTGTTCATTGTGTGCCTGTTTACGTCAGACGCTGCCGACCCCCGTGTGTGCCCCTGACCGAGCGGCATTCGGGCATCGACCGGGGGCGGCCTCCTAATGACAACTCCTGTCGATCCCGGTCAATATCTATACCTCCTCTGTGGTTTGTGATGGACGAGCCACGGCAATCGACGGCCACGGCGGTATCATGGGATGTCCTGGCAGACTGTAATGCATGCAGATTGCAGGGCATTGAGTCATTGGACGTGATGGTATCGAAGTCTGCATTGAATACTGAACCAACACGGGTGGATTGAACCTGCTTTCTTCCGGCGAAAAGTTCGTGGAAACATTCAACGTTTAACATGCGCATCGCAGTTCACCTTATAAACCCTGAATTGTCATGAAAGTGAGCTCGTATTTACGACATTTTAAACCATACCTGCCAGCACTGCCTACATTTATTTTTTTAAGACTGAGTGGGTTAGGCATAACTTATTCGGCTTGGAATATGTTTCGGACGTGAAATTAATTTCTCGTATTGATAACAATGCAGCAAAGTTAGAAATTTCAACATCCTTGTTTAAAATTGAATGTAGGTAATAGGTATCAGAGCTGTCTAAACTCTCTCTCTCCCTCTCTCTCTCTCTCTCTCCTCTCTCCCTCCTCTCTCTTTCTCTGTCTCTCTCTGTCTCTCTTGCTCTCTCTCTCTCTCTCTCTCTCTCTCTCTCTCTCTCTCTCTCTCTCTCTCTCTCTCTCTCTCTCTCTCTCTCTCTGTCTCGTTCTCTCTGTCCTCTCCCTCCCTCCCTCCCTCCCTCCCTCCCTCTCCTCTCTCTCTCTCTCTCTCTCTCTCTCTCTCTCTCTCTCTCTCTCTCTCTCTCTCTCTCTCTCTCTCTCTCTCTCTTCCTTTACAATTTATTTTATAATGCTATCTTCTCTCGCCCCCAGCCAGTACTTTGCGTTCTGTATGTGGACATTCTTTGTCTCTCCCTGTTCCGTATGATGTGAATTAATTTGGCCCGATATACCTACTCCGGGGCAGGTCCGGTATTTTCCAGAAGCGCCGCCCACATCCGGTGAATATCTCGCGGGAGGAGCCCCCCCCTCCCGTGCTGACGTCAGAGGGGGGGGCTCAATGACGTCCGTCAGCAGTCGGTAGGAATGTCTGGCACCCGTCCCGTCCACCATTCCCGGACTGCTTGGCTTCGTCCAGTGGCGTCGCCGCGTCACACACACCGAGTCTGGTCGGAATGGGGATCTGAGTGACTTGGCTTCGGCCACTTGTCAGCAGGCCAGGTCGGGCGGGGGCGGCTAGTTTTCTGAGTTAGCACTTAGAAGTACCTACGTCAGCGATGACACAAGGTGTTTCAAAAATGACTCAGGGGACGTTTGATCTCTAAATGGACGTTTTCAAAAGATTTCCCCTCAGGATGACGCTTACATCTCGTGAAACTGTAAACTCATGAAACTTTTCGCCATCCTTTTGGCCATTTATGCTTTAATCCTTAAAAGTGCTCAATGATCATTGATCGACCAGTCCATTCCAACGCATACCTACTGCTTTATTTCTAGGCAAAAGCGCTAAATCAGCTTTCACCGCTAATTTCGTTTCTGGTAGGTAACTGTTTGGTCCTCTGTTTGTTTCAGTTAGGTACAGCGTGACCCCGTGGGTGACGCCTTATGCACGCGCCACGTGCAAAACGAAGAGGTGTCAGTTTTGTAGCTATTGCGATATCTCAATAGACACTAGAAAATGCATTTGATTTACATGTGCCAGAGTTGGGGTGCTGCTGCACGTGCCGTGCGCACGTGCAGGGGTCGATTCCAGACCTCGAGAATGGCTCAACCGATTGCGCTCATATTTGGTACACGGTTAGGGACGAAGCAGGTTTAGACGAAGCGATCTTACATACTTAAGTCTGCTCCCAATCTCTAGTAGCGAGAAAATGTGAAATCTTATTTAATTGTCATATTTAAGCCGCTCATGGAATATGAATCGTTGCAAGCGCCTGCAAGCGCCTCACTTGTGCTCTGAAGCTGATCTAGAGCACAAGCGAATGCAATTAATCTACCGGAAGTCCGGTTAGCCGACATCGACCTACATGCAGACGAGTCGGCCAGGTCAGGCCAGCTGTTTATGTGGATGGCCCCGTGCCAATGACAACCATCGGAGCGCATAGTAACGAACACGTGCCACGCACGGGCCGTCGCATGCGCCGCCCACCTAGCCAACGACCGATCCCCGGGCCGGCCCGTGCCAACTGATAACAACTTGGTCCTTGAGGTAGGCCAAGGCCGTATAAGGTAGGCGATTTGAAGGGCTTGAATGGATGACAGGGAGGGGCACGTTAATTTTTTACTCGATTTGTTTACACGAGCTGCGTGCATTTATTTATTTTAAACAGTACCTACCTTTAATGGGTCATCAAAACGAATGCCTATTATACTTACAAAATTTTATAGCACGCGGGTTAGATATATAGGACCTGTAATAGCTGGATGGTGAACGACGGTCGACGGGCATATGTGTTACGGATTCGTTGGCAAAACAGACTACTATTCTAACCTTATAGTAGTCTGTAGTAGTATATAGTAGGGGAAGGTGGGGTAAGACGGCCCAGCGGGGCAAGACGGACCACCAGCCCTCCCGGCTGAACCGCTGCTGGTATCTACTGCTTTATGCACTCACTGTTTGTTTTCCTTCGTAACAATGGCCACCTTGAGCTCATGCTGCTAGGATGCATAGCTTTTGAGCTATTGAGAAAAATGTTGTTTTTCGTCAAACCGATCTAATATAAGAGGGCTACGGGTGATTCAATTACGGCGCCTTTCTTGCATGATTAGTTTCTATTTTGCACTTAACTGTGAAGAACAAAGTTATAAACTTAGTTATAGTCACACTTTAGGAAAGGCAAGGTTTTGCAATGTTGGGCTTTTTGACATATTCGTCATGATTATGACATAATTTAGATTTGGGGCAAGACGGACCACTGTGGTCCATCTTACCCTGTGGTGGTCCATTGTACCCTGCATATGGAAAGTTCTTTTCCAAAACATTGACACAAGTTTAAGTATGCTAATTTTTCAGGAAGGAGTCTTTGTTGCATGTGAGCCATGCATGCAAGTGCTCAGTTAGCATGCATTCATGCCAAACGACACTCAACACACATGTTCCCAGCTTTTAAATGCACTTCCATCACACATGAGTAAAGAATAAAGGCTCATTTTGTTATTTTACCATTCTGGTTACTTTTTCTTACAAGAGTACAGAGCAGAAGTGTAACACACATGAACGGATAGCAGGCACTGCTGGGTGGTCCATCTTACCCCACGTTTTTTCTTGTCTGAGTTTTTGACATGTCCCTCTTTAAGAGCATCCACCACCTAGATGTCTTTTATTTGAAATTTAGTCTTTACACATATCAACAGAGGAAGGATTGAGCATTCCGAAGACTATAAATAATATGAATTACGAGAGCAGTGTAGCAAGATATGCGGCCTCAAACCTTAGCTGGTCCGTCTTACCCCACCTTCCCCTAGGTATGTTATACTCCCCCCCCAAAGACAATGGCGTTACGTAACTAGTTTATAAGAAATAATTAATCTTACTCTTACATATCTTACATCGTGATTCTTCAACGAAAGCCGAAACTCATTCCAGCTTCAGCCGATGGCTGTCGGCTGTTTCATAAATACGACGGAAAATGTTGCATAAATGGACGAGAAACCGTACGAGAATCCAAACAAGCGGCATAAAAGGCTTGGGTCCCCTGTGGTTCGGACGCTGAGTGTTTTGAAGGTCATAAGACGCCCTACTGTCGTACGAGAACGGATTCTATGTCCAACATCCAGTGACTGACGATGGAGGGCTGCAGACGGCCCTGAGCAACTGGCAACACCTTGGGCCTATCGATTGTAGCTTAGTTGATAGTTCGCCATATCACGCGATATTTACGTACATTTGCATCATCGAAGTGATTTATTTAAATGATTCTAATTAGTCAACAATAAAAATGTAGCGATTTGGCGACTTACTTAGTCGAAACGACCATTTGGCATTGGCTTCATATCGCGATAGCAATAAACCCTGTTACCATTCCATGATTTTATGAAATATGAGAGGGGACAGGTTTTGGCTTACATTCCTCCTGCCTCCACTCACTCGATCCTTTCACCTGCCAACACACAAGGAAGTGTTATACGAATATCCCTTCACAGCACTGCCTGACCCGCCTGCTCCATTAGTGCTCCGTCCGGCCGTCACCCCGCCCCCGCCCCCTCCCTACTGGCCGATACACCTGACTGATCGCTGCCCGCCGGTATATAATTCATCGCTCATCAATGGACCCGGTCGATGGGTGAGCGCCGTCCCGGTGCGTGGAGCCATCGGTCCGTCGTCCAGGCGTGCACACACTAACCTGATCCATCGGCAGCCCCCCCCCCACACACACACATACTAACCTGCGCCGGCGGTACATCGGCAGCCCCCCCCCACCACACACACACATACTAACCTGCGTCTGTGGTCCATCGCACATCGACCCGGTCTGGGCGACGTGTCATTGAGCCGGGACTCGCCGACGCGACGATCGAGTCCGATATGCAGGTGCTGGCAGTGTTGTAAAATTTCTTTTTTCAGATAATAATTTAGAGTGAAATATTCCGCTCTTTAGGGCGCGAGGGTTGGAAAGAGACGATCAGATAAGCTCTTAAAAGCCCTGAAATGGACGTTGACTCTTAACGAAACCCTGACCTATCAAGTCTCGTCTTTCGTCCGTGTCGGCATATTGATAGCGGAAGACGGCGAAACGTCTTCCGCTAGGAAGCATAAGTAACATTTTTGCTCTTATGATGACCTTTTACTAAAGAGAACTTACTTCGTACATACCAGCAGGCAGCACCATTGACATTATTTTAGTTGCTGTTATTTATGTATTCACCCTCTTACCTACCAGTACACTCATTAAAATAGTACTTTCTCTTTTTCCAGACCGCAGATTACACATCCGTCGGGACGAGCATTGCAGTTATAAAAATTACACGAATTCCTATACTTCTTCGACAAGTAAGCTTCATTACGGAGCGAGCAAAGTCTTTTCACTATAAAGTATAACGGAAAAATCTCAGTATGGGCGGCCCGGCCCGGCCCGGTCGGCAACGCTTTTGAGTGGCTACTGTATACTTCTTCACTAACTCAGCAACCGCTCATCACGCTTCTACCGATTTTATTTACTGAGGTTCACGTAGCGTTTATGCCACTTCTACGTTCATATTCCGACCATTTGGTGGGATACAACATACAGCCTTGGATACAACATATTACCTCGACCGATTCTGAACTCTCAATCATCACATAATTTCGTAACCTCGATGGTTATAGAATCTGCCAGTTGTAGCCAAAGTCTCGCTGAGAACAGACGCATTCTTAATTTATGCATCCCACTGATTTGAACCCAGCGTGCACCGGGCCACATTTGCTTATATCACAATCATAACATGGCACTGAAATACAATGAACACATGATCCATTCAGCATTCTCCAGCTGCAACCAATCTCCTTACAGAGACGTCATACATACTAACTTATAGATGAAATGGGCATCACCTAATGATTAATGAATTTGAAAGTAACATGTTATTTATGTTACATGTTATAGTTCAACAAGGAAACGCCTAACAGCTCAAAATATAAATATTACGATCGTAGTGATGCATTATGATTTATGACACTGGCCGTAGTACGCTTTCCTCACGGCAAACATAAATAATTTCGGTCACTGTGACGAATTACGAGTACCTATATATAGGCACTCACTAGTCTCAGAACTATAGTCCTACCGGACTAGCGGTAGGACTGTAGTCGTATCCTCATCGCCGTTATCCCATGAGAGGCTACCTGCTATGGTTGAGCTGTTGTCAACACAGACCTTCTTACAAAGGAAGTCTCGGCGACCAGTAGCCCAAACTCTAGCGCAAGAGTCTGTTGAACTTCTTTTCTAAGATTTTCATTCCTTCCTTAATGTTCACTGCGTTCACCGTTCAGTCAACTTTTTCATCATTCAGAGCCTCTTCAACATGACAAACAACATCAGCGTGCTGCTGCGGTTCTTCACTAGAGGCGCTAGTATCGCAGTCGGCAGGTGTCGCCTCGGTCGGTGGCTGGTCATGCTGTTGGTTCACGGGGACCGGGCTGGCGGCGGCAGCGGCCGGCTGATCCAGGACAGTCGTCTCGAAGCTCTCAGAGCTGTCCTGAGGGGTGTGGCTGGTGTCAGCTCTGCCCAGACGCTGGCAGCGGCGACGCATGGCCGTTTCAATGGGACCCGATGAGCATGGAAGAGCAATGACTTCATCTGAAAATGGGACATAGCGCTTAGTAATCACGAAACACCGAACGGCATACGGTCTTATGTCGTCTAACCGTAAATGATACATCCCAACCGACCGCGAGCTCTGACTACAAAAGTGGCTCAGGAAATGTGCTTTCTAGACACCGAACTCCACTTATCATACGCCCATCCTCCAAGCTTGTTTGTGGTGGTCCTCTCTTGACTTATCTCTACGCGCTTGACATATAAGTTATATCATGCAAACAACACTCAGTTCAACTCACAGGCGTTGGTCACCAGTGACCCGACTCCAACCGTGCCCGCCGCCGGGCCGGTGGGGGTGCTCAGAGACCGGGCCAGGGCCTCTCGGCCCCCTCCGCCACCGGGGGACTGGGTCGGTGCCGAGGCTCGGCGCGGCGGCTCCTGACGCCGTCCGGCCGCCAGCGCGGCCGACACCCGCCGACACCGGGCTGCTGTGGGTCCGTGGCCGTGCAGGCTCTCCACACAGGCTGGGCTGGGCATCACCAGAGACATCTGTTGGAGGGACGAGCAGTTAGTGGGGGCTGAGCTGGGGTACTGGGACCGGGGTTCAGCCGTAGGTGGCGCACAGTTTCAGGGCTTGTTGTGGCTAAGGTTCTCCTTCCTAGCTACCAAAAGCTTCGTAGAGCTTTCGGAGTGGCCCGTAAATATACTTCCACATTTAATTAATGAAAAGCTGCTGCAAACTCGAGGTGGTGCGGGCGCTACGTTATTTTCTTCGTTCACCTAACGTCACAGTGCACAGTGGCACTGGTGCCATCTATGTAATCCTACTGGTGGGCCTCTGGTGCCGTTCCATGCCCATTTGTCTGCATTTCGACTGCTGAACAATTAATTGGCTCCTGCCTTCCACACTGCCACCCCTGCAGTACCGCTCGATGTAGGTACTTACGCTCTGGAGGCTGGCGCGGCTGACGGTACGGGACCGGGTCCCCGGCACCGCCCCGGCCGGCTGGCTGCTGACGTACAGCACCGGCGAGAGAGGGGAGCCGCGCCTCTGCGCCACGGAGACGCCCTCCAGCTCCAGGTGGACGATACTCTCCTCACTGACCGAGCTCTGGAGGTCATAGAGGGGAGACAGTGTCAGAAGGGGTCATACGGGTCACGTACAGTGTCAGCAGGGGTCAGCGAGGGGGTCAGTTAGGGTCATAATGCCAGCAGGGGTCAGAGGATCATAAAATGCCAACAGGGGTCAGCATGGGTCACATCTGTCAGCAGAGGTCACACGGGTCATGCACTGTCAGCATGGGTCACGTACTGTCAGCAGGAGCCATACAGGTCATTTAAGGGTCACACAGGTCACTCACTGTCAGCTGAGGTCACATGGGCCACATACGGTCAGCGGATGACAGTGTGGCGGTTCGTGCGACGGTTGTCGAAATGATTATATTTTATCGTCTTCACGTGTTTCATCGAGCCCTTTCCTTGGCTCTCAGTTTCTTAGGCATCACCGTTCAAGTTATACACTATCACAGCTTTAACGATCTTCCAATTTAGCGGATTTCTGAATATTGCAAGCCCACTGAATTACCGGTACGCATTTCACTCGTAAATGGTATTCAATTAGGTATTTAAACTATGCATACCAGAATCGATTTGTGATGCGGCTGAACCATTGCTTTAGTTTTGTTTCTGTTTAAACTTCTACCCGTTCCTCTGCTCATACGCTTTACTTTCCTCTAAAGGTGTCAGCTGGGGCATTCCAGGACGATTCAACAGCTGCATAACACCCGACCCCTCAGATTTGCTTCTAAATTGCTGTACAGGGTTATTCTGTGCCCAGAAGCCGAACCTGAAATTGTCAGACCCGTAGAAGCAACAGTTTTTGAGTTATAGCATTGGGAAATTTTGGAAAGTTAAAAAACATCATTGTATTTTAGTAGCTACTAGCTATATCTATTCGAAAACTTTTATTAAACTATAACTAAGTTATACATATTTGAACTCGCCACATCACAAGCTTTCTGATGGTATGCAAAATTTTCAAAATTTTGAATCTTTAATTTTCCGAAAATTGTTCAAAAATTTATTTCAAATTTTTCGAAGTGTGGCCAGTTAAATAAAATTTATTTTTATAGCTTTTATTTATGCTTAGGGTATTGGGAAACTGTATTGTGAAAATTGGAGATAGGTATTTTTTTAAAATAAATATTTTATTTTATTTTTTTACTTTCTCCATGTAAATATACCATTTTGCTTTGATATGGTGCCGACGGTGCTATCTCGGGAACGGATGATCGTAGCGCGCCGGACGAGGCGGCAATGGAAAGATCTCAACGAGATGGATCTAGACATTGTCCGAATGTTGTTCTTAAAGGTCACGGGTCAGGTCAAGGTCAGGTCAATGACCAAAATTCCAGGTTCTCATTCCCCGGCTGCTCCTGAGCAGACTTGTGATCAGCTCAGTTGAGCCGGCTCAAAAATCAGCTCAGCTCATGAGCCGGCTCAACATTTTGCCAAATTGTTGAGCTGTGAGCTGAGCCGGCTCAGTAATGCATTGAGCTGAGCTGCTGTCTGAGCTGAGCTGAATGAGCTTGAGCTGAGCTGAGCTGAATGAGCTTGAGCTGAGCTGAGCTGAATGAGCTTGAGCTGAGCTGAGCTGAGCTGATTGAGCTGAACTGAGCTGAGCGAGCTGAGCTGAGCTGATTGAGCTGAGCGAGCTGAGCTGAGCTGATTGAGCTGAGCTGATTGAGCTGAGCTGAGCTGAGCTGAGCTGAGCTGAGCTGATTGAGCTGAGCTGAGCTGAGCTGAGCGAGCTCAACTCAGCTCAGCTCAGCTGTGCTCAGCTGTGCTCACTGGAGCCAGCTGATAAGACGGGCTCCTCTGCGGGTGAATTTTATGTGATATTTAGCCATGAACAGAACATGTTTCCATTGATGCTCGTCATGTGCCAGTCGTGAGTGCACTGCGGTGATTGTCGCGGGTGCACACTGTGATAACATGTGATAACACTGCCAAGAACAGTCCATTTCATGTAGTCTGAGTCCAAGTAGACGCACGACTCGCAGTCTCAAGGTCTTAATGAGCTTATCTATTTTGCCCATTGTGTAAGTTGCCTCGCTCCTTGTTAGAGGAGACTTACTTATGTGCCAAGAGTTGGTCTGTTTTTTAACTTTCCAGGCGGTGGTGGGGGGCATTTTTTGCCCCCCCCCCCTTTAGTTTTTTCGATATATCTCAAGAACCGCTGCACCGATCCGTCACCAAACTTTCGGTACCCTCCCGTGTACAGCTATTGCACATTGTGACTAAAATTTTTCCAAAGGCTATGATAGGTTGGACGCTAATGACGTCAGAGTGACGTCATTTCTGCCATTTTCGACCTCAAAAAAGGTTTCGCGAGAAGAGCTGTCAGGCCTACAGCTTTAGAGATACAGAAAAATATTCAGACATAAAAGGTGTAAAATTTGAAGGGCTACAAACCTGCAATCTCAGATTTTTGAAATTTTTGAATTTTGACCCCAAAAATAAAAAATAGATTATTTAATATAATAGCCGAAAAATCCAAAAAGTTTTTTTTTTTTAAATTTCGAAAAACCAGAAGATATGTGATAGTCCCTACGGCCTTCTATCTACATACTAAATTTGAGATCGATACCTCTTTTTTGGCCAAGTTATAGCGAAAAAAACTGTTCAAAATTGATGACGTCAAATTTTCAAACTCAATTTTTAGCAATTCTTGACCTCGTAGCGCAAAACAAAGACCACCATTAGACTCCCCGTGACAAGCTGCATCGAATCAATAGGGTAGACCGGGGCAAGTCGCCCCGCCGAGGTAAAACGCCTCACCGATGTTTCTCGGAACTGGCAGGGTTCTGGGGAAACATCATCTCTTCTATAAAACGTGCACTATATTATCATTATATGAGCAGACTGGAAAGAAATTGTGATGACTCTTTCGGGAGATATAGCCAAAAATGTGTTTTTTGAGTGATTTTTATGTTTTGTTGTCAGATTATGAATCATGGCGTTCTTTTATGGTCCACATTAGGTTAACGACTTTTATGTATTTTGAACAACTATTGTCTAACGCTTATCATGCCGGGTTGGTTCGTGTTAAATTATGTCTTACTGGAGTGCAAGGCGTTGTTCTCTGACCGAACTACGTGATGGGGTAAAACGCCCCAGTAGGTCGCGGGGCAAAAAGCCCCTGGGGCGTTTTACCTCTTGTGTTGTTGGGGCTACCCACTTTCTAATGTTCGGTAGCTGGCGAACAGTAAGTTTCTGTGCCTTTATGTGTATTTTTCTCAGCAACTGGATGGCAAAGGAAGTATTTTGTTAACATTTGCATTGCAATAATTTATTATTTGGTCTTATGAGGTAGGTGAAAAACCTGCTCATACAACAGTGTCATATGCTGAGCACCTGACAGGATGGAATGTGCTAACTTCAGTGCCGTGCCTCCAGAGGTCTAACGGACCTCTCACATAAGATTTAGCCAACTACCATGTTAAATCTTTAATCTAAGGTATGGGGCTACTTGCCCCAGGCCGTGGGGCGTTTTGCCCTGGGGTTGGGGCAAAATGCCCCATTTGCAGTTGCTTCACAAATCACTTCCTAGCTTGGAGTCCGATCATAAGTGAATCAATTTGAGGGGTGCAATTTAAAGTAAAATGTCCAAAGAACGCATTGAGCACAAATTTGGCCTTTCAGGTGATGTGGGACAAAATTTATGTAGCAAAATAAATTATCTGGGGCGTCTTGCCCCAGGCTACCCTACCCATTTTATGCAGAAATATCAACTTTAAATTTGACCTTTTTTGACCTGACCTTGACCTGACCTCCACCAGAAAGTGACCTAAACCGTACCTGATGGTCTTATAACCAACACCATTGAGTTGGAAATGAAAAACTGGCCATAAAACATGCATCGCACAACCTTGTTAAGTTGGGTTCATGTGGTGACCCTTGGTGATCTCTGGTGACCTGACCTGTGACCTGACCTGGTATGACCAGTGACCTCTTATAGCAACATATGTACTAAACTGACGCCCTATCGCTGATTTTCGACAAAATGCGTTTAAGTACTCGGTGTTATAGCGCTTTCCCTAGAAGCCCCGTGAGCGGTGAAACATTTTATCTTTGACCTGACCTGTGACGTCATCGGTGACCCCGAGGTCAATGAAATTTGGTTTCCTTCAACAAATTTGACAGGGCTATCGAACGCCGTTTGAATTTTCCGGATCTGTCCAGTAGTTTCGGAGATACGGGGGGGGGGGCAAAAAAATGCCCCCCCCCCCCACCGCGCGGAATGTGGCCGGGAGGCCCACCGCCTGCCGATGTCTGATTTAAAAAGAACGACTGAACGATCTGAGCGTGAATTGAACTGAGCGGAAACTGAGCTGAGCTGAATTGAGCGGAAACTGAGCTGAGCTGAATTGAGCGGAAACTGAGCTGAACTGAACGGGAACTGAGTTGAGCTGAGCGGAAACTGAGCTGAGCTGAGCTGAGCTGAGCGGAAACTGAGCTGAGCTGAGCGGAAACTGAGCTGAGCTGAGCGGAAACTGAGCTGAGCGGAAACTGAACTGAGCTGAGCGGAAACTGAGCTGAGCTGAGCTGAGCGTGAGCGGAGCGCAGCGGGTTTGAGCGGAACGTGAGCTGAGCTGAGCCGCGGTAAACTGAGCGGGAGCTGAGCGGGAGCGGATAAGACGGAGTTGATCTGAGCGAGCTCACTTTTTTCTTGAGCTGTCACAAGTCTGCTCCCGAGGCACTTTCATAATGATGAAGCGATGTGAAAATCGCACAGCATGCGTCCAACATATTTATAAAGGCGGTGAATCAGTAAATATGCAATCACAAGGTGAGGTCAAGGTCAAAATCAGGTCACCAAAGGTCATGATGAATAAATAAACAGGGATTAGGGACATGCGACACATGTTTTATGGGTTATTTTCCGATTCCAAGTCAATGGTGATGTACATTTGACCATTCGGGACCAAATCAGGTCAGATTAGGCCAATGCCAAGGTCAATGTGTAAAGTTGCTGTTTCTATGTCGACATTAAAATACCTACCTAATAAAATTGTATGATATATGGCTATACTAGAGTAATGAGTGAAATGAAATGAATAATTTTTACATTTGTCTCCGTTTCCAAATTTCCATTTGGCCCATCCCGAAACCTATCGCTATATCATCTGCGCCTGTGACAGACCAGTCACTGCGAGCTCGGCTCGCTCGAATGAGCCTTGGCGCGGTGACAGACGACGCGCCGGTCCATGCGGAGTAGGGCATTTAAGGAGTGTAAAGAAAGTGTTGTGGAGGGAGAGGCCGTTGTCGTTGGGGACTTCAGTGAGAACTACACGTTCGTCATACAGGATGAGGTGCAGAGTCATCACTGGGACGCGCCACAGTGCACCGTTCACCCGTTCGTGGTGTACTGGAGGGAGAGTGGAGAGGAACAGCACCAGAGCTTCTGCATTATCTCAGATAATATAAAGCACAACACGACCGCTGTCCATGCTTTCCAAAAGGCTCCGATTCCACGACTGAATGAAAAATTCCGTCTTTGACTAAAATCAGATACTTTTCAGACGGCTCAGCAGCACAGTTCAAAAACCGCTTCAACTTTTCAAATATCTGCGCTAACAAAAGTGATTTTGGGGCTTGGGCTAGACTGCGACTGGCAATTTTTTTTGCCACCTCGCACGGGAAAGGCGCATGTGACGGCGTGGGAGGCACCGTGAAGAGAGCGACCGCTCTCGAGAGTCTACGCAGGCCCACAAGGGAGCAAATCACAAACGCGACCGAAATGTTTGAGTTTTTAAGTGACAAATTCGAGACTACAGTGAACTTTGTATTCGTGTCGATGTGTCGAAGCTTGTGATGTGGCGAGTTCAAATATGTATAATTTTTATAGTTTAAAAAAGTTTTCGTTTAGATTCATATAGCTACTAAAATACAATGATGTTTTTTAACTTTCAAAATTTCCCAATGTTATAACTCAAAAACCGTTGCTCCTACAGGTCTAAAAATCTCAGATTCGGCTTCCGGGCACAGAATAACCCTATATAGCAATTTTGAAGAAAATCTGAGGGGGTCGGGTGTTAATTTGCACCCATGAGCTGTTGAATCGTCCTGGAATGCCCCAGCTGGCTACACAGCAACCAAACAGCACTTAGCAAACAATGCCTCGTGCTACCTACCCTTTCCCTCCCATGACTCGCTATCACCAGCGTCATCAGATGAGCACACTCAGTCAGCTGACTGTGGTCACATGGCCGGTAAGCACGTGAGCCCTCGGGCCCGAACCGGTCTATTCAAATGAGACTCTCTACGGCGCCGTCGGCAACTGGCACGGTATCGCTCACCCATGTCGTCTTGTTCACGGGCTGGTCATAGCACCACCCTCTCCGCCTGGTTACAGAGAATCCCGTCTCCCTATCGGCACCCAGTACCAGTCATCCCGCTTCCCATGCTAAAAAGTAACGGACCTGCCGGAGGAACCAGGACCACCCCCACTGTCAATGCTAACCAGTAACGGGCCGCCGCTTGTAACAGCCCCTCTCCCATGCTAACAAGAAACCACGTCTGTCGCCGTGGGCCTGACAGTGCCTCTAACTGCACGCGCTGCCCATATCGGTCCATATACCCTTATACAAGCTACAGCATCGGTTGGAGACAGGGGTGCCCGTATTGACGGGTCATGGGACAAAACTCATGGGGGTAGCTGTGTCGTCAGCATCAGGAGGGGTCACATGATGCCTGCATGTGACTCGGGGATGTGCAGCCGGTCACATGATGCTCCGCGCGTGTTAGGGTCATTTACATGGGTCGGTTTCACAATGGCTGTGGCTGGGACAGGGAGGAGCATGTGACTTAGCTTTGATTCGCAGTGGAATCAGTTGGAGGAAGAGCCCATGCTAAAAGATTATTTCAAATACACTGTATAAGTGACCGAGCGAGTCCCATTGACACACCGCACTTACCAGCCCGAAGTACTTCAGTATATCCATTTTGCACATTGGGCATGTTCTGTTCTTCAGCAGCCAAGGATCCACGCATTGCTTGTGGAATTCGTGACTGAAAACAAACAAAGTAGGTTAACAAGGCTGAGCTTTTCATTACGAACATTGCACAAGTTTAAGTGATGAATGAGCACCTGAAACTTCAACAAGGACCTCCAGCTTTGTCCTTTGGGACTAAAGTCGAACTTCTTTTCCAGACGGGTCCAAGAAGTTGGATGTTCAGGATCACTTCAGGTGTGCAAGAACAACGTTTTTTTCTTGCAAAATGAGAGAGGGAACATAACGCCCCCCCCCCCCCCCCACATAGCATTATTAGACCTAAACACAAATATTTTCTTTGAGTATTTTATTCCTTGCCTCAAGCCCAAGCATATTCTGGTAACGAATAGCGATCCACACAAAGGCATCGTCGTTCTCAGAGCTGGCTGACGCCGTTGAAGCCCCGCCGACGTTGACCTTTCGTTGCACTAACGAGATACACTCGGCCATTGGCCAGGTTCGTCCTACGGGAAACCAGCTGGATCAGCGATCCGTGGTGGGACGGTGGTTGGCGTCTTATATAATTTCTACGGAGAGCTGAAGAGACTCGTAGATTCCCGAGATTTCCATTGTCCGGTGGGCAGCGGGAAACGTCTCTTTTACGGTCGGGTCTCGTACCTACTCGGGAGGGCGCTAATTGTGGTCTTGCCTGCATGAAGGGAAGAGCGCAGCCATGGTCGGTGTCTAACGAAACGAGCACCGTAGAGCGCTCAGGGTCAGGGTGTTAGCTGCATTAGCTGGTCGGGGTCTGACCTGCCCGGGAGGGCGGCAGCTGATCGGGGTCCAACTCGGCAGTGTTCGGGATCTTACCTGCACGGAAGCGCCCGCAGGTGGTCGGAGACGCGGTACGGCTCCAGACAGACGGCACAGCACTCTCCCTCCGCCAGCTGGGCGTCGTCGGCCTTCAGTATCCGCACCGGGATGCGGCACACGGCCTTCTTGGCGGCGCACACCAGTCGCTTCTGTAACACGGCAGACGGCGGGCGCAGGTCAAAGCGATGGGACAGCGTGGGCCGTGGGACAGGATACGTTATGCTGAAGTAAAGGATCGTTCGTTTTACGACGTCCATGGTGAAGAAAAGGTCAGATAAGCTATGGAATACACGAACAGCAGAAGGTCGTACCATCAGGCGCTCAATTGCTTTAATTTATTGAGCCCTATTCCCGTCCCTCGACTTCGATCCCAAACTCACTTAACGTCAATCTCACCGTGAGCTGTTTCTAACTCACCGTGAGCTGTTTCTAAATCACCGTGAGCTGATCCTAAACTCACCGTGAGTTGATCTCGGGCGTGGATGTAGCGGAATCGCTGCACGTAGTAGAAAAGCAGCCAGGCGAGCGAGATGACCATCAGCAGGATGAACGACACGGAGACAAACAGCACCGACGTCCTGCGACGTCAGAGGGAGGGGAGAGGGGTGATATAAGTGTCTTGCGACGTGAGGGAAGGGGAAAAGATGATGCAGTTGTTCTCCGGGGACATCGAACTTCAACACGGAGGTTTGCTATATTTGAACGGAAGGCTGTTTTTTCGATGAAAATAAGGCGAGAAATTGAGTTGAAATAATTAAACGCTTATATTTTTCCTACCATTTCAAAGCTGCAAAGAATGTTCTCGGGGGCATCGAATAAACAAATTGATACATACGAGTATAACAATGTCTCGTGTAAACTTTTACCGTTGTCACCATAATAGCGGCCGAGTCAAACCATCTCAAAATTTCACTACCGCCCACGCGAACTATACCGGACTCGCCAGACGAGTTAAGTTATGCGGTTGCACAGACGTTCTCAGTGCACTGGGTGATCCCGCAGACCCGGTGACTCGCAACAGTGGCTGTTTGATGAACAGACATGTGCCACAACCACGTGTTAGCAGTCAAGATGACAGACTAGTTCCTAAGAGAGGGTTAATCGTTATACTCAACGTGTCATGAGGTGGCTCTTGATAATCAATAACATTTGAGGTGGGCCACTACCATGCATTACCTTTTGGGGACGAGGGTAAGCTATTTCTGCTCTATTCTTCTGCACCTTATGTTCATGTGTATACTTATTTTTGCATCACCCGGACCACAGACTTCTCTATACATGGACTGTGCACTGATCTGGCCGAAGTAGCATAAGGGGCCCAAAAGTGAACCTAGTTTTAACTTATTAAGAACCCTGCAAACCTGGCAAAATTTAACATGGATATTGTTTGAAGTTTTATCTGTCTAGTAAGTAAAAAAATGTTTTGATTTTGATATAAACAAAAAAAAAATCGTTAAAAACAATAACAGTTTTCATGAAAATAGTAGTGGTAAATGATATCTGAGAATATCGGAGGTATCTCCCGCAAATAAGCACCAATGAGTTGCACGCAAATTCTTTATTTTCTGGTTTGTTTGTTTGTTGATTGGGGCTTTAGGGCGCGCCGACTGCTAAGGTCATTTTGCGCCCATTCTTTATTTTCTGGAAATCCTGCCACAATCGGCCTTGGCCACAATCAAGGCAAGGCCCTAAAATTAAGCAAGGCTTCGCCACATTTAGGATATTTAGCCTATGATTTTAGTTGTCTATTTTCCATCTTTTCTATTTTCCTTTGAAAGGGTTTTTGATGACACGGAAGTGTACGGTAGGTACGTAATTGTTATTCTGGATATAGAATCACACGGCATCGGAGAGGAAGTGACAAGAGAAAGGGAAAGGTATCGGTATTTAGCTTTCCACGCGAATGTGCATTGCGAAAGAAGTGGCTGGAAGCAATCAGACGAGGTGTAAAAGAATCATATCCTAAAAGTGGTGGGGTTTGTGAGCTCCACTTTTCCAGTGATGACTTTTGTGTCACTGCCACGACAAGAAGAACCGACCGTCAGCGACGGCGCCTCAAGCCAACCGCAGTTCCAACAGTGCTCCCACCCCGGGACAAGTAAGTTGATATGTTTATACCTCATCAAAGCAATATGGGCATTAGTAAGGTATTAAGGACATCTTAGGTGTTGAGGATGGTCTTTACATTTTGACACCTGTGAAAATTTGGGAACTCTACCTCAAATGACCTTTGATCTGTTACGTCATTAATGTGATCATGTCAGACGTTAACCCGCGCCGGGCCGGTGCCCCATCAGCGGGCCGGGGGGGGGGGGGGGCGTCGTAGAGACAAGCGGTAGGCGGCGTTCGAAAGAACGGTAAAAAAAACAGTAAGAAAGTACTTCGGTCATTTTTCGGTCAGGTCAAAAACTGGGTCACCAACCAGAGGTTACCGAAGAAAAATGTTCGTTTTTACTTCTGATGGTTTTCTTGAATAACTTTTGATCCAGACAACTCTGACGGCCCGGAGTTGGAGTCGGTTTCAGCACATTTTAATCTTTTCCTTTTCTGACCCGACCCGACCTTACAAGCTGACCTTACATGACCTCCGTAGGCCGAACTGTTAACCTGCATGCATACATAGCGGTTAAAAAGGGTCGCACATGCTGCTGAATTGTTCTTTTTGTGTATATAACTGTATATAACTTCTTTTTGTGTAGATAAGTTCCGAGCTACATTTATCAATTTATAGCATTTATCCGGCAATGTCCAAATTACCCATGTATGCTAATTTGTTTCCCATATATTTTGCAACCGTTGCTAAATGCAGTTGTTAAGTGAAATATTTCTCTCCTTTTGCAGGAATGAGAGCGGACAGGAGACTCCACGACCCACTATACGCGCGACTCCAACAGCACGAAGGCTGCTGCAAAGAGAACTGTGGGAGGAACAAGCCGCATCCATGTTTCGTTCCGAGAACGTGGCATCTCTTACCGACATGGTGAGAAAGCTCTCTACGGTGGACCTGCCGACTGGGTACCGGCTCGTACAGATGCATGTTCCTGAACTTCAGGAGGACATTGTGACGATCAGAATGGAGGCATTTGACACAGATCAAGGTATTCCAGTCATCGTACGAAACCTGACGATCTACAGTGATCTTCGTTTCCGTTTGTACGCAGCCGGGAGCGAGTTGCCTACTCTCAGGGCAGCTGATCTGACAAGCGTTCCCGGGAGCTTCGAAACGACGACTGAGGTCCTGAACGTGCTGGCGTTCCTCAAGGCACAGTCTTTGAAAGATGGCAACGTGATGACTGCACTGCATTTTCTGCAGAAAATCAGCACGGACGATGCAGCTGGATCATGCGGTACTTTTGGGGAGTTCGCCGCTGAACAGCTGCAACTCCGACTCAGTCCAGCAAAAAGGAGGAGGTACAGCACGACACTCATGTCCACTGCAGTGGTGTGGAGCCGAACGAGTCCCCGACTGTATGAAGACATGCGCAGGTCGGGTCTTCTGGTCCTGCCACACAGAGTCACTCTCCGGAGACTTACGTCAGCACTAAGCGTGCAAGAGGGACTGGAGATCGGGACCATCAAGTATTTGGAGATGCGGGTCGCCAAGTTGTCTCCAAGAGAACGGCTGGTAAATCTGGCCATGGACGAGGTTTACTGTGCCACAGCACTCGATCTGGCGGGAGGAAGACTGCATGGGGAGAGCAGCGGAGAAGCAACAGCTGTCGCCAGTAGGTACCTTGTTCTGCACCCACATTTCGTCGGTTGCCGGGAACTACGAGGACTTGGTAACCATGTCGCCAGTCACCCACGTCACAACCCAAGAAATGAAGAGAATCTTCTTCCAAGTCCTGCGATGTCTCACCCATCTTGGGTACCGTGTAGTGTCCGTTACAACTGACGGACACAGAACAAACCAAGCCTTCCATCGAGCGCTTGGAGAAGATGGGAGGCATCAGGAGTATATCCTGAATCTCTGGAGTCCACACAGTGATGACAGGATATACACCATGTACGACTCAGTCCACTTGTTCAAAAACATGTACTTCAACCTCCTGAACAAAAAACAACTGCACTGTCCGCCACTCGATGCAGGTGGGCCTCCTCTGGATGTTCACCTCAGCCACCTGGAAAAGGTACACTCCATCGAGTACAGCTCTGATGTCAAGATGGCATACCGACTCACGGATAAGGTGCTCCATCCAACAAGCATAGAGCGCGTGAGCGTGCAGCTCGCCGTAGCAGCCACTCACGAGACAACCATCGCTGCGCTCCACTACTATGGGCAACATGCAGAGTACGGCTCCTTAAACGGTACAGCAGAGTTCCTGCACCAAGTTCGGAGGTGGTTCGACATCGTCAATGTGAAGTCCCCTGGGAAGCATGTTCGTCGCAACGACTCGACTCTGCAGCCTATTTCCACTGGAGATGAAGAAGGGCTGGCATACATCGAGAAGTTCGGAAAGATGATGCTGCGCTGGGAAGCCCAGGGAAACAAGAAGACGCAAATGTCGCTCGACACGATACGTGGAGTGGCAGCAACCTGTCGAGGGCTGGTCGGGCTGGCCAAGTATCTGCTCAGACAGTGTGATCTCGAGTATGTCCTGCTTGGCAAGATTCAATCCGACCGGCTAGAAGGTCACTTCGGCCATCTCCGGAAACTGGCCGGAGGCAACTCCTGGGCGAGCTCTCGTCAATTTTTTGAAGGAGAGGCTATCGTCCGCGTAAAAAGCCTAATTTGGCTCTCAGGCTATGGTCTGAGCACAGTGACGGCTGGCATGCACCCTGTCTCTCAGCAGCGCCTGGAAAACGACCAGCGAGCCGTCACTGAGATCACCGAGTATGCCGCTGCTGCCTCTTCTGATGACCCAGCCCAAGACGTCCCAGAAGGGACACAGCAGGCTCTGCACCACATAGCAGGCTATTTAGCCCACTCAGTCAAGAAGATTCACAGATGTGATGAGTGTCGCGCGCTACTCTCTGACGGGCTAAGGGCGCAACTGGTAACCGTGGTGGCAGAGAATGCTGAAGAAAAGCTGATGGCTGCTAGCTTCACCGACCTCCTCAACCGTGGAAAGCTCCTGCAACCGAGTGAACTGTGCCTGCGAGTCGTCATGGAGGTCTGCCAGCTCTACAGACTTCTGGTGAATTCACAGTCAGAGACTCGCACCATCCTCTTTGGCAGTTCAAGTCCCAAGAATGTGTTCAGATCTGTGGTTCAGAACATGCTCGGTGATGACGAAGAACTGAAGGAAGTGGCTTGTGGAAGGGGGCACAAGTTTACCAGCAATATCCTCGCCACCATGGCCGGAGCGCTGTTTAACGTGTTCGTGTCTAACCACGTGAAGGATGTGAACAGCCAAGTGCATAGCAAGAAACGAAAGGGGCCGCCGACGCGCACCAGTGGGCGCGGTGTGGACTCGGACAAGATCCACAAACTAACGAGCTTGAGCTGAGTTCATGCCTGTTCAAGAACATGTAGCATGCACCCTGTCTCTCATCAACGCCTGGAAAACGACCAGCGAGCCGTCACAGAGATCACAGAGCATGCTGTTGCTGCCTCTTCTGACGAGCCGGCCCAAGACGTCCCAGGAGAATCGGCCCAAGGGCTGGGATAGTGGACCAAATCGGTGTTTGTGCCCATGCTGGCCGTTGGGAATCGTTACGAATACATACGTGTGGGAACCAAAACTGTCTTTGTTGAACCTGATCGATGGTGAAAAGTAGTCCACTTGTAGCTGGGAGTATAACTTTCTGTTTTATGACAGTACCTATACCATTGAACACACAACTCAAAATGCACAGAAACACTTGCATGCCTCTGATCTTCGCTTGATATTTAAGTCCACAGCCTGGAATTTTGACTCAAGATTGGCAATTCTGGCGGGAAAACATAGCGGAAAATGTTTTGTTTTCCATTTAAGCGAAGGTTCCAGAACGTTAAAATGAATAATTCAAAGAAAAATGGCCATGCTCCCTGGCAAATGCTTCAAACGTATTGCCACAATTTTGGGCCCCTTATGCTACTTCGGCCAGATCAGTGCACAGTCCATGTATAGAGAAGTCTGTGCCCGGACATAAAAAACATGCGAACGCAGTGGCGGCGGAAGGTAATTTTGGATGGGGGTGCAAAGTTTTCTCAAGGGGCCCCTCTGGAAGTTTTGGGCCCCCTTCAGTTTTTTTAGTGATTATTATTGACTTATGAAAAACGAAGATTTTGGAAAACTATCCCCATACACAAAAGTTCTGTAAAAGGTTTGAAATTGCAGTGTACCTACCTGTCTCAAAGAATGAAAGCATAAAGAAGCAACTGCAGCTAGTTTTGTATCGGCTAATCTTTTACAGGGTGGACCAAAAAGGATGGAAACATTTTGAACTCGCATAAAGTATGTGTTATTGCATGCAGGTGACTGAAAATGATACCAAACGAGAGAACATTTCGTGGAAATTCATAATGACATCTCTCTCATCTGCTTTCTCTCGTTTTCCTTCTCTCACAGCCATGGGTGGAGAACCTGCCCCGGCCACCCCGGCCGTGGCCGGGGTAACTTTCAGCCTACCCCGGCGCGGCCGGGGTAACTTTTCTACTCTTGTAAATCCTAAAAGCTGTCTCCATACGAGAAAAGAAAACTCACGCTCTTCGAATGTTGACTTCCATGGGCGTAATATTGCAAATCAGGTAGGTATTTACCATTTACTTAACTTGCCATAATCTCCAACCCTAAGACCCGCGTGTGGTCGCCAATGCCAAGATTGCTCTCAAATCCTGTTCAGTTTCGAAATTTTGGCGCGCCTTCGGCGCACTTTTTCAAAACTACTGCTTGACCTCATTGCCTCCAACTGACCTGCCACCAACCGCAACCACACCCGTTTATGAGCGTACCCGTCAGGGTGCTCATAAACACCGAGCGGCCATCATGCTTCGAACTCGGACTGTTGTAACCGGGCCGCGTGCTCTCGCCACGCGGAATCCAACGCTCTAGCAACTGAGCTACGAGACCGGGACCGGTCGATATTCCTGGATCGACTCCCTGTTTGTATTATAAGAGCCGCCCAACATTGAAAAAGGCTACGCCCGTGGATGTCAGTGACCTATTTTAGTGCTTTGCTTGGTTCGATCTGTCAATTTCTCTGTAAAGCTTCTACTATGGTGAGTTGTCTTTTTGTAGCTATTTTGAGACACAATAAAAAGCTGAAAACGCAACATTTAGGTACTCAAAATGGCATATGGTTTGGTTTGGGTTCGGTGTGAAATTGGAAGTTTAAGTAAAAAGAAATAATAATTTAAAAGGAAATTGCCTTTTCGATCATTCCAAAAATGTTATGAATAATACGGTGTCGGATACAACGCTCATCCTTGAGCAAACACAGCACCCTATTCCATGCGTCAGAATAGGGGTTTGATGATGACCGTTGAGAACAACGTGAGTATATCGTCTTCCCGCGACTATCGGTCGCCGGCCGGGGTAACTTTTTCAAACATTCTCCACCCATGCTCACAGCAAATGTTCGAAGAGGCCATCTTTGCGAGACAGGCAAAGAGCGGCCCGCCTGCCGGCTGACGCGATAGCCCGATGACACATGTCCTCTGGTATGACTCGCACAGCCTTGGTGGTCACTCTCTTCAGATAACAGAGGCCTACATAACCTTCCTTGTAGACCTGACCCTTGAGATGACTCCACAGGAAAGGAATCCATAGGTCAGATGAAAAGACAGACAGGCCAGTTCCACTTCGGCTCGAGGATGGGAGCGACAACACCGTGGCTGACGACCAAAAGCGCTACCAAGCGACGCTAAAGAAGTTGTTGAAGTGAGCCCAAACGAAGTATGGCAGTCTCATGGACCTCATGTGATTCCAGCCAGACGGTGCGCTTCCTCACATCGCGAAACAACGCTCAAGTGGAGCGAGAACCACTTTGGTGACCGGCTGATATCCCGCAGTGCCTGTCGGAACTGGCCTGTCTGATCACCTGACCTGACCCCGATGGATTTTTTCCTGTGGGGTCATCTCAAGGCCAGGTTTACAAGGAAGGTTCTAAAGGCATCTGTTACCTGAAGAGAGTGATCACCAAGGCTGTACGAGCCAAACAAGCGGACATGTGTCATCGGGCTATCGCGTCAGCAGCCAGGCGGGCCGCTCTTTGCCTGTCTCGCAAAAGTGGCCTCTTCGAACATTTGCTGTGGGAGACTGAAAACGAGAGAAAGCAGATGAGAGAGATGTCATTATGAATTTCCACGAAATGTACTCTCGTTTGGTATCATTTTCAGTCACCTGCATGCAATAACACATTTTATGCGAGTTCAAAATGTTTCCATCCTTTTTGGTCCACCCTGTAGTCTAGCCACCACCCGCAGCGTCTCAAACCACTTTTCTGGATCCGCAGTGGACCATTGAGGGCCCTACGAGACCGTTCCAAGAAGACCGTGTTTAGAAGCCCCTTGGAAACCGACCACATAGAGACTCCTCCAGAGATCTACATACATGACTCCAGTGGCGGCGGAATAGGGGGTGCAGGGGGTGCAGCTGCACCCCCATCGAAAAACATGGGGGTGCAAACATATCTTTTTGCACCCCCAAAATTCGTACAAGGGGCCCGTCGCACCATCCAATACATTTTCTCCTGAAAACCAGTGATCGAGAAACGAACATTGATGTGGAATCATCCGGGATGTCCAATTAGGTCAGGGGCGCCCCATGCTAGTCTTTGGGGCCCCCACACCGACTAGAAGTGTTCCGAGCCGCGTTTGGTGCTCCATGCGGCATCTGAGGGCCCCCACGACAGCCTCAGAGAGCCCTTTTATGACGATCTCTGAGGGGCGAGGGCTCCCACGACGACCCCTGTCCCCTGGGCCCTACAACGGCCACTAAGGGCCCTCATGGCGACCGCTGAGGGTCTCACAGAGACTCTAGGGCCCCAAGGAGACTCCAGAGGCCACGCTGGCTTCTGAGGGCCCTATGAAGGCCTCTGAGGGCCCTATGACGGCACGGCCTCTGAAGGCCCTTACGATCTCTGAGGGCTCTCACGACGACCTCTGTCCCCTGGGGCCCTATAACGACCACTAAGGGCCCTCATGACGACCGCTGAGGGTCCCACAGGACTCTAGGGGCCCTGCTGGCCTCTGAGGGCTCTCGTGACGGCCCTAGACCCAACTTAAGTCTGAGGGCCCATTTGGCTTCAGACGGCCTAGCGACGGCCTCTGAGGGCCCCAACACAACCAGGCTGCAGGGGCTATGCTGGCATCGGAGGGCCCTGCAACGGTCTTTTGAGGGCCCTAACGATGGCCTCTAGTGGTCTTACCAAGGCCTCTGAGAGCCCTGCAAATGTATCTGGGGGCCCATGAAGACCCTCACTATGGCCAAGGACCCTCATGACGACCTCTGATGATTCTCTCGAAGGCTTTTAAGGGCCCTCACAACAAATTCTGAGGACCCAAGGACTGGTCCCTGACGGGCTGAGGGCCCTGACGACGACCTCTCTGGGCCCTCACAATGGTCTCTAAGACCCAACGCAAGCTCCAAAGGCCCACGCTGGCGTCTGAGGGTCCCACGACGGCCTCTGAGGGCCTCGACGCAGGCAGGCTCCAGGGGCCATGCTGACCTCTGAGGGCCCTCTTGACGGCTTCTAGGGCCTAACGAAGGCTTCAAGGGCCAGCGCTGGCCTCTGAAGAACCCTACGACGGCCTCGGAGGGTCTCACCTCAACGCAGGCAGGTGCCAGGAGACATGCTGGCCTCTGAGGGTCCCCGCAGAAGTTCAGATTCAGAGGATCCAACGACCTTTGTGGACCTTACGAAATACGAAGGTCTCCGAGAGCTCACGCAGGCTCCTGGAATTCCACACTGATTCTCAGGCCCCATGTCGGCTTATTGCGGCACTATATCTGCTCTTGGTGCCCCGTCGCTGGCCTCTGAGAGTCTCAATGTTGGAACTTAAAGGGCCATGGGCCCTACACCGGCTTTTATGGCCCCTACATCAACTCTTGGGACTCATGACCCATGAAATGTGGGACTAAGTGGATTGGGGTTGCTAGGCAACGGTGTTGTTGTTTGAGATTCCGATATTTATATTACTTTTTCAGGTAATTAAACTGTAAGCATGACAGTAACCTGATAAAAGAACGTCGGAAAAGTGCAATATCAGTTGATTATGTGTCTCAACCTTCAGATTTACGGCGAGAGGCTGTAAGTGAGATTTCACTTTTTGGAGACGAACTTGGCGCATTCAACTGACAAATGAAGTTAAAACTTGTTTAAAACAATTAAATAATTGAAAGTTTTGCTGGAAATATCACAAGAAACCTATTCTGGAACTGATTCTTCATATGTGCTATCGCTCTGCATGCTGCATGATCTGATCTGAATCCTGTTGGTGGCTACAAGTTGGCTGCCACGGGCCACCTTCGCCATCTCCAGTCATCTATCATCCTTCCTTCCAAGGCTATATAAACCAGGTAGAACGCTCCGGGAAAAAAGTTGGAAACAATAAATTAGTTGCGGCATTCCCTGATGACGCGAATGTGGGTCAGCGGCCGGCGGCCGGCGGCCGCTAACACTGTATGAGGATGCATGCACGGAACTTTTGCTTGTTGGAGATTGCGCTAGGCAGATAAATGTTAATGTTAGGATATGTTTCGAAAGTAAATTGAACGACGCTTCGAACGCCGTCAATGAATTTGCGATACGACAACTATTTGTTTAGTTAAAGCCGGCGAACTTTTACCTTCCGACCGCGCGGGGAGGCGATACGGCGCCACACTGACGGTTTTTACGATAACTCAAAATTCTTTTGAGCTAAAGAGCTGAAATTTGACATGTACAATCTTTTGATCAAGCTGGATCTTCTGGTATAAGTCGCATATTTAAGGTACGTCAGGTTGTTGACCTATGTTATCGCTCGTGAGCCTCTACACAGTCCAAAAACAACGCAATTTCTGGACACTCAGTGCCAAGAAATCCTTCACAGAAAGATGACACTTGGCAGAAAGAAGAGCTGTCGGTTTCTTACCGTTCGTATGTGTCGTGTTTTCACAAGAGTTTAGTAAGGTCAGGTCCCTCACGTGACCTCCCCTCATAACTCAATAGGTTTACTATCATAGAAGCGTTTATCAATCGCCGGAAATCTAAGCCAATCCCACTGGACACTGGATCTATACCCACATGGGGCCCTCCTGACTGGTCAGTCCCTCTGAAATCCACAATAACATTGGGCTGCGGCCACGGTTATGTATTAATGCTTTTCACTAACAGAAATACAACTTCAACCAACACAGTGCACGCCGCCACAACAGTCCGACCCACGTCCCTGATATCGACTAGCACTCGGCCGGATGATATATGCGGAGCCAATCAGTCCGAATGTGACCTGCAGCTTACAATTGCTGTGTCGCATGGCGCATGGCACAGGATGATTCCTAGCAGCTGTCGGGTGGAGTGGAGAAACAGCACGTTGCGACACACCGCGCCGGCGACAGAGCTCAGCAGGCCTGGTTGGAGGCTGGAGCCGGAGGTAAGGGCGGACACAGGCACAGACATTGCAGGACAAATAACAGGATGTCAGTTAGGGATATAATTCAAGACGAATGATTCAAGACGGCCTGAAATAATGCAAATTTTGCTCACTTGGATACCAACTTCAAACTTGACGTTTATAGCACCACGGAAACAATGGGCGCACAGGAAAGAAACAAAAGATGGGGTGTTTCTAACGCAAGAAAGTAAATAGAGGTTGCATATGATGGAACAGCCCGAAGTGCAGACAAGCACATATTTTTGGTAATAGCTATCAGCCTATCAGCTGTCCTATTACTCTTCTCCCTTGATCAACTACTGGACACATCTGAAGCATCATATATAGGTAGCACCAATGTCCATAACAAATGCTTGGAAGTAGTTTTATGAAGCCAAGGGAAATACATGCTAACATGCCTACATCATGCATGTAAACTCAAAATTACACACTACACAGGCATGACAAAGGAAGCTTATGTAAAGAGAGTAGTTAGCAAAAAACATTTCATAGTTAAAATAATTCAAAACTGCACAGTGCACACAGGGCAAACATAAAAGCAGTAAGTGTGCACTTTGCTGTTCAGTTATGCTAAGAAATGGTTCAAAACAAAATACATCTTTTCATGTTTACTGGTTGTTCTTCTATGCCACTTCACCCATATCTTGATTACAGATGGGCTGTTACTGTAGGCTGATGAAGTGACACTTGGTTGCCTTTGTGCGAGTTTCAGTTGCAGCCTCCTAGGTACTGCACTGGAAAGCAGATGAATGCCTCTGAAAGATAGGAATATAGGCAAAGTTAGCTGTAGCAGTGTCAATGATAATAGACATGACATTTTTGTCCTTTGACATACATTTGTTGAAGTAAAAAAAGGTACAAAATAAATTGGTTTGTTTCAAGACACGCTCACTGCACAAAGCCGCACAGACATTACACAGGCATATGAAATTGGTACACATAAAACTTGATGATTAAAAAGGTCAAAACTAGCAATAATATTAATTGAAGTAAAAGTTACAATCACAATCATTTCATTTAAAATGACTTGACATAAGTCACAAGACGCAACGCTCCTATTCACTAAAGAAAAGTTTTTATGCTTTCATTATCCTCCACATATCAACCATCTTGATACCAGGCTGTGCAATAGTGGGTACATAACCCCATGTTGCCATTTTATTAGAGCAAGTGGGGTTACAACAACAATGCTAATGTCAAACCCACATCTGCAACCGTACTGCAGTTTCAATCACCTTACAAGCACACCTTCTGGCAGTTTGATAGGCAGAATGGTCATTACTACCTTCTCCTCATATTCAACACATATTCCCTTTATACAGATACAGTTAAGACCTGGTTATGGCAAGCATTTTCGAGAAAAGATAGAATAAGAGTCCAAGACAAAGGTCGAGAGCAGGGGGGTACGCTCCGGCTATTTAGCATTACGAAAAGTGGTGACAGACGTTTGTGGAGGATTGTCGACGAACTCTTGTTCCGCGAGCAGCACTCACGCGCTAGCGGAAAATCCACCAATCAGCGCTCGGCAGTGCTCGACGCTGATTGGCCCGACGCTCGTGACGAAATTGCGGGGGACCGCAGTTATTCTCTATGGACCCGAATAGGCTTTTGGATTTCGGAGGGGTTTCTTTTAGATTATATGCTGTTTCGAGCTGTTTTCGAGTTGAAATATATTTCTTATGACTGTTAGCTATATAATGGCACCATAAAATCATGATTTTGATTAATATTACCGATGTAATATCGGCCCAAAAGACATGCTGTCATGGCACGGGCTGCCCTGCGGCTGATGTGGGGCCCCTAGTGCCAGCGTATGGTAATGATGGGTTGACGAAGGGTTATTGGAGACTCTTAGAGCCCCACCAGGATTCAGTATAGGGTCATCAGAGGCCGGGAATGTCCATCAGGGGTCTGAGTAGGCCTGCCATAGGGGCATACATGACACATCATGGAACATGGGTCAATCTAGATCCATTAGGGGCCGTTGAAGGGCCATCATTGTTCAGCGTGGGCCCGCAATTACCTCTGATGGGCATATGCCGTGCCCCGATGGACTAACGCTGGCCCCTGATAAAACATCACCAGCCCCTGATAGGTCTACAAAGCCCCCTGCTGGGTCTAAATTGGTCACTGATATGCCCAAATGGGCCACTGAGAAACCCGTACAACATCCCCTGACTGCACCTGATGGACCAATGCCGTTCCCTCATGGGCCCACCACGGCTCTTGAATGGTTTCTTCAAGTCCCTGAAGCGCCTTTATTGGCCTAAATGGACCCCTGATTGGCTTATGTGGTCCCTAATGGTCCTATATGGCCCCCATGAGCCCTCAACGTCCCTAAACAGCCTTACATTATATGCCACCGGCCCCTGGTAGGCCTGCACTGGACCCGCTGGGCCTATGCCGACCCATAAAGGGCCCATGTCGAGCCCTCATGGACCTCCGATGACCACACGCCGGTATGTGTGGCCCCATATCAGCAGTGGTCCGTCTATCCCATGTACTTACGGTCTTTTTGGCCGATGTGACACCGGTAGTATATAGAAATGTCATGATTAAATGTCGTTATTATATAGTCAAAGGTCACGGAAAGAATATCCAAGCTCAAAAATGGCCTCAAACCCAACAAAAACTGATGCAAATCCCTTTCAAAAGTCATAATTCTATTAAACGCCATAGGGTTATAGCTGCAGTCCCCCGCAATTTCGTCACGAGCATCGGGCCAATCAGCGTTGAGTATTGCCGAGCGCCGATTGGTCGATTTCCGCTAGCTTGTAAATGCTGCTTGCGGATATAGTCTTGAACAAGTGAGGGTCGCGGCAACTAATTATCGCTTGTCACCACTTTTTCGTTGGGAGCGTTCTACCTGGTTTATATAGCCTTGGTCGAGAGAAACAACACCAACATAAAACACCGACTATGTAGCACTAATACTGTCAAATTCATAAAAATATATACATGAGTCGATCAGAAATTCACTGTAGATTTCGAAAATGGTGTCAAATGCCACTCAAATATCCCCATTCGCATGCACGAAGCAATAAAACACTGACCTTCAGTTCCGCGTGCCATTCTCCATAGGCCACTGTGTATTAAATAACGCGTTCACTGATCGCAAAAAAATGAGACCCACATATGACGCGTTTGCTACCAGCCAATCAGCGCTCGAGATGCCGAGCGCTGATTGGTGGAGAGGGCCGTCGTTAGCAGTCCATTACATGGCGTTTTCCTTGAACATGTGCGTGAGCGCTGATGCTGCTCACGGGCTGTTGCCATTTTTCGTAATGCTGAAGGCACGGGAGCGAATGTAACGGAAGTTGGCACAGATTCAGCACAGGTTCAGCACAGCACAGATTCGGTAGGGGGAAAAAAGGCCCCGGTAGAGGGAAACCTTTATGACCCGTTTTCCCCTAGAAATGACGTCACAAAGAGGTAAAAATGGGTATCAATCGAAAGCTCTCGTTTACCCAGACACAGTCCTGCAGGAAAATTTCACTTTTTCCCCATAGGAAAGTTTGTACGGGAAAATCAAAATTTTGTGTCAATGGGGGTCCCCCCCGATTTCGTTCAAAATCGGCACACAGGTGCCCCACCACCAGCCGAGAAACTTTCCCCAAAACGGTCCCCGTTGCATTGACGTTTAAGGCCCGTAAAGCCCCCTAGACTCGTAAAATATCCGTAAAATCGCCTTTGTACGGACAAAAAAGTGGTGCTATGGTAAAAATGGGTATCAATCGAAAGCTCTCGTTTACCCAGACACAGTCCTGCAGGAAAATTTCACTTTTTCCCCATAGGAAAGTTTGTACGGGAAAATCAAAATTTTGGGTCAATGGGGGGTCCCCCCCGATTTCGTTCAAAATCGGCACACAGGTGCCCCACCACCAGCCGAGAAACTTTCCCCAAAACGGTCCCCGTTGCATTGACGTTTAAGGCCCGTAAAGCCCCCTAGACTCGTAAAATATCCGTAAAATCGCCTTTGTACGGACAAAAAAAAGTGGTGCTATGGTAAAAATGGGTATCAATCGAAACCTCTCGTTTACCCAGACACAGTCCTGCAGGAAAATTTCACTTTTTCCCCATAGGAAAGTTTTTACGGGAAAATCAAAATTTTGGGTCAATGGGGGGTCCCCCCCCCGATTTCGTTCAAAATCGGCACACAGGTGCCCCACCACCAGCCGAGAAACTTTCCCCAAAACGGTCCCCGTTGCATTGACGTTTAAGGCCCGTAAAGCCCCTAGACTCGTAAAAAATCCGTAAAATCGCCTTTGTACGGACAACAAAGTGGTGCTATGGTTAAAATGGGTATCAATCAAAAGCTCTCGTTTACCCAGACGCAGACCTGCAGGAAAATTTCACTTTTTCCCCATAGGAAAGTTTGTACGGGAAAATAAAAATTTTGGGTCAATGGGGGGTCCCCCCGATTTCGTTCAAAATCGGCACACAGGTGCCCCACCACCAGCCGAGAAACTTTCCCCAAAACGGTCCCCGTTGCATTGACGTTTAAGGCCCGTAAAGCCCCCTAGACTCGTAAAATATCCGTAAAATCACCTTTGTACGGACAAAAAAGTGGTGCTATGGTAAAAATGGGTATCAATCGAAAGCTCTCGTTTACCCAGACACAGTCCTGCAGGAAAATTTCACTTTTTCCCCATAGGAAAGTTTGTACGGGAAAATCAAAATTTTGGGTCAATAGGGGGTCCCCCCCGATTTCGTTCAAAATCGGCACACAGGTGCCCCACCACCAGCCGAGAAACTTTCCCCAAAACGGTCCCCGTTGCATTGACGTTTAAGGCCCGTAAAGCCCCCTAGACTCGTAAAATATCCGTAAAATCACCTTTGTACGGACAAAAAAGTGGTGCTATAGTAAAAATGGGTATCAATCGAAAGTTCTCGTTTACCCAGACACAGTCCTGCAGGAAAATTTCACTTTTTCCCCCATAGGAAAGTTTGTACGGGAAAATCAAAATTTTGGGTCAATGGGAGGTCCCCCTCGATTTCGTTCAAAATCAGCACACAGGTGCCCCACCACCAGCCGAGAAACTTTCCCCAAAACGGTCCCCGTTGCATTGACGTTTAAGGCCCGTAAAGCCCCCTAGACTCGTAAAATATCCGTAAAATCGCCTTTGTACGGACAAAAAAGTGGTGCTATGGTAAAAATGGGTATCAATCGAAAGCTCTCGTTTACCCAGACACAGTCCTGCAGGAAAATTTCACTTTTTCCCCATAGGAAAGTTTTTACGGGAAAATCAAAATTTTGGGTCAATGGGGGGTCCCCCCCCGATTTCGTTCAAAATCGGCACACAGGTGCCCCACCACCAGCCGAGAAACTTTCCCCAAAACGGTCCCCGTTGCATTGACGTTTAAGGCCCGTAAAGCCCCTAGACTCGTAAAAAATCCGTAAAATCGCCTTTGTACGGACAACAAAGTGGTGCTATGGTAAAAATGGGTATCAATCAAAAGCTCTCGTTTACCCAGACACAGACCTGCAGGAAAATTTCACTTTTTCCCCATAGGAAAGTTTGTACGGGAAAATAAAAATTTTGGGTCAATAGGGGGTCCCCCCCGATTTCGTTCAAAATCGGCACACAGGTGCCCCACCACCAGCCGAGAAACTTTCCCCAAAACGGTCCCCGTTGCATTGACGTTTAAGGCCCGTAAAGCCCCCTAGACTCGTAAAATATCCGTAAAATCACCTTTGTACGGACAAAAAAGTGGTGCTATGGTAAAAATGGGTATCAATCGAAAGCTCTCGTTTACCCAGACACAGTCCTGCAGGAAAATTTCACTTTTTCCCCATAGGAAAGTTTGTACGGGAAAATCAAAATTTTGTGTCAATGGGGGTCCCCCCCGATTTCGTTCAAAATCGGCACACAGGTGCCCCACCACCAGCCGAGAAACTTTCCCCAAAACGGTCCCCGTTGCATTGACGTTTAAGGCCCGTAAAGCCCCCTAGACTCGTAAAATATCCGTAAAATCGCCTTTGTACGGACAAAAAAGTGGTGCTATGGTAAAAATGGGTATCAATCGAAAGCTCTCGTTTACCCAGACACAGTCCTGCAGGAAAATTTCACTTTTTCCCCATAGGAAAGTTTGTACGGGAAAATCAAAATTTTGGGTCAATGGGGGGTCCCCCCCGATTTCGTTCAAAATCGGCACACAGGTGCCCCACCACCAGCCGAGAAACTTTCCCCAAAACGGTCCCCGTTGCATTGACGTTTAAGGCCCGTAAAGCCCCCTAGACTCGTAAAATATCCGTAAAATCGCCTTTGTACGGACAAAAAAAAAGTGGTGCTATGGTAAAAATGGGTATCAATCGAAACCTCTCGTTTACCCAGACACAGTCCTGCAGGAAAATTTCACTTTTTCCCCATAGGAAAGTTTTTACGGGAAAATCAAAATTTTGGGTCAATGGGGGGTCCCCCCCCCCGATTTCGTTCAAAATCGGCACACAGGTGCCCCACCACCAGCCGAGAAACTTTCCCCAAAACGGTCCCCGTTGCATTGACGTTTAAGGCCCGTAAAGCCCCTAGACTCGTAAAAAATCCGTAAAATCGCCTTTGTACGGACAACAAAGTGGTGCTATGGTTAAAATGGGTATCAATCAAAAGCTCTCGTTTACCCAGACGCAGACCTGCAGGAAAATTTCACTTTTTCCCCATAGGAAAGTTTGTACGGGAAAATAAAAATTTTGGGTCAATGGGGGGTCCCCCCGATTTCGTTCAAAATCGGCACACAGGTGCCCCACCACCAGCCGAGAAACTTTCCCCAAAACGGTCCCCGTTGCATTGACGTTTAAGGCCCGTAAAGCCCCCTAGACTCGTAAAATATCCGTAAAATCACCTTTGTACGGACAAAAAAGTGGTGCTATGGTAAAAATGGGTATCAATCGAAAGCTCTCGTTTACCCAGACACAGTCCTGCAGGAAAATTTCACTTTTTCCCCATAGGAAAGTTTGTACGGGAAAATCAAAATTTTGGGTCAATGGGGGGTCCCCCCCGATTTCGTTCAAAATCGGCACACAGGTGCCCCACCACCAGCCGAGAAACTTTCCCCAAAACGGTCCCCGTTGCATTGACGTTTAAGGCCCGTAAAGCCCCCTAGACTCGTAAAATATCCGTAAAATCACCTTTGTACGGACAAAAAAGTGGTGCTATAGTAAAAATGGGTATCAATCGAAAGTTCTCGTTTACCCAGACACAGTCCTGCAGGAAAATTTCACTTTTTCCCCCATAGGAAAGTTTGTACGGGAAAATCAAAATTTTGGGTCAATGGGAGGTCCCCCTCGATTTCGTTCAAAATCAGCACACAGGTGCCCCACCACCAGCCGAGAAACTTTCCCCAAAACGGTCCCCGTTGCATTGACGTTTAAGGCCCGTAAAGCCCCCTAGACTCGTAAAATATCCGTAAAATCGCCTTTGTACGGACAAAAAAGTGGTGCTATGGTAAAAATGGGTATCAATCGAAAGCTCTCGTTTACCCAGACACAGTCCTGCAGGAAAATTTCACTTTTTCCCCATAGGAAAGTTTTTACGGGAAAATCAAAATTTTGGGTCAATGGGGGGTCCCCCCCCGATTTCGTTCAAAATCGGCACACAGGTGCCCCACCACCAGCCGAGAAACTTTCCCCAAAACGGTCCCCGTTGCATTGACGTTTAAGGCCCGTAAAGCCCCTAGACTCGTAAAAAATCCGTAAAATCGCCTTTGTACGGACAACAAAGTGGTGCTATGGTAAAAATGGGTATCAATCAAAAGCTCTCGTTTACCCAGACACAGACCTGCAGGAAAATTTCACTTTTTCCCCATAGGAAAGTTTGTACGGGAAAATAAAAATTTTGGGTCAATAGGGGGTCCCCCCCGATTTCGTTCAAAATCGGCACACAGGTGCCCCACCACCAGCCGAGAAACTTTCCCCAAAACGGTCCCCGTTGCATTGACGTTTAAGGCCCGTAAAGCCCCCTAGACTCGTAAAATATCCGTAAAATCACCTTTGTACGGACAAAAAAGTGGTGCTATGGTAAAAATGGGTATCAATCGAAAGCTCTCGTTTACCCAGACACAGTCCTGCAGGAAAATTTCACTTTTTCCCCATAGGAAAGTTTGTACGGGAAAATCAAAATTTTGGGTCAATGGGGGGTCCCCCCCGATTTCGTTCAAAATCGGCACACAGGTGCCCCACCACCAGCCGAGAAACTTTCCCCAAAACGGTCCCCGTTGCATTGACGTTTAAGGCCCGTAAAGCCCCCTAGACTCGTAAAATATCCATAAAATCACCTTTGTACGGACAAAAAAGTGGTGCTATGGTAAAAATGGGTATCAATCGAAAGCTCTCGTTTACCCAGACACAGTCCTGCAGGAAAATTTCACTTTTTCCCCATAGGAAAGTTTGTACGGGAAAATCAAAATTTTGGGTCAATGGGGGGTCCCCCCCGATTTCGTTCAAAATCGGCACACAGGTGCCCCACCACCAGCCGAGAAACTTTCCCTAAAACGGTCCCCGTTGCATTGACGTTTAAGGCCCGTAAAGCCCCCTAGACTAGTAAAATATCCGTAAAATCACCTTTGTACGGACAAAAAAGTGGTGCTATAGTAAAAATGGGTATCAATCGAAAGTTCTCGTTTACCCAGACACAGTCCTGCAGGAAAATTTCACTTTTTCCCCCATAGGAAAGTTTGTACGGGAAAATCAAAATTTTGGGTCAATGGGGGGTCCCCCTCGATTTCGTTCAAAATCAGCACACAGGTGCCCCACCACCAGCCGAGAAACTTTCCCCAAAACGGTCCCCGTTGCATTGACGTTTAAGGCCCGTAAAGCCCCCTAGACTCGTAAAATATCCGTAAAATGGCCTTTGTACGGACAAAAAAGTGGTGCTATGGTAAAAATGGGTATCAATCGAAAGCTCTCGTTTACCCAGACACAGTCCTGCAGGAAAATTTCACTTTTTCCCCATAGGAAAGTTGTACGGGAAAATAAAAATTTTGGGTCAATGGGGGGTCCCCCCCCGATTTCGTTCAAAATCGGCACACAGGTGCCCCACCACCAGCCGAGAAACTTCCCCAAAACGGTCCCCGTTGCATGACGTTTAAGGCCCGTAAAGCCCCTAGACTCGTAAAATATCCGTAAAATCACCTTTGTACGGACAAAAAAGATGTGCTGCTATAGTAAAAATGGGTATCAATCGAAAGTTCTCGTTACCCAGACACAGTCCTGCAGGAAATTTCACTTTTCCCCCATAGGAAGTTTGTACGGGAAAATCAAAATTTTGGGTCAATGGGAGGTCCCCCTCGATTTCGTTCAAAATCAGCACACAGGTGCCCCACCACCAGCGAGAAACTTTCCCCAAAACGGTCCCCGTTGCATTGACGTTTAAGGCCGTAAAGCCCCCTAGACTCGTAAAATAATCCGTAATGGCCTTTGTACGGACAAAAAAGTGGTGCTATGGTAAAAATGGGTATC